>NW_026294436.1:76965226-77130226 GCF_007827085.1 Peromyscus californicus insignis
AAGGGTGTCTCTGTGCAGCCCTGGCTGTCCTGGAACTCTCTGTAGACCAGGTTGGCCTCCAGCTAATAGAGATCCACCTGCCTCTACTTCCTGAGTGCTAGAATTAAAGGCATGTGCCACTACCGCCTGGCCCGTGTTTTGTTTTTAAGATTCATTTTTAGTTATGTGTATCTGTGAGCACCTGTGTGAAGGTGTGTGAGGGCATCAGATCCCCTGAGCTGGAGTTACAGGTGTTTGTGAGCCACTTGACATGGGCACTGGGAACTGAATTCAGGTTCTCTGGAAGAGGAACAAGTACTCTTAACCATTGAGCCATCTCTGCAGCCCCAAGTTCTGCTTCTTATACAGGTTGAGTGCCAATTCCAAGGTGCATGGCTGTCCCCCGAGTGAGCTTTGAATGGCTCTTGGGCCATGACACTTGTCCTTCTGTGCAAAAGAGCCAACTGTATACGAGCAATGGAGATAGCATAGCATGCATTTCCAGCAGGTTGGCAGATGTCAGTCTCGGGCTTGAGTTGAAAGGCAGATCATGGCTTGCATTTGCACACAATAGACCAGTGGTTCTCAACCTTCCTAATGCTGTGACCCTTTAACACAGCTTCTCATGCTGTGGTGGCCCCAACCATAAAATTATTTTCATTGCTACTTCATAACTGCAATTTTGCTACTGTTACTAATTGTAATGTAAATATCTGTGTTTTCCAGTGGTCTTCGGTGACCCCTGTGAAAGGGTCGGTTGATCCACCCCCAAAGGAATCATAACTCACAGGTTGAGAACCACCACAGTAGGCAGATACATAAAAACCTGGTCACTTCTGGTCACAGAGTACTCAGAACTCTGACAGGAAACTCCACAGGTTTCTACAAACACCCATTTTATTTTGGTCACTATATAAATTTAAAAGTTCTTCTGAAAGAACAAGAGTTGCCATTTTACCAATGTTTGGACAGCTGCTACCCATAGCAGATGGGATCCCCTTTCTGCAATTTTCACATCTTCTCTATCATAATAAACTTTGCTCGTCTTCACACTAACTGTTACACAAATGTCACTTGGTTGAGTTTCATGAAACTGGTATAGTTGACCAAAGTGGATGGTTTTCATCTGGTCAACCCTAATGAGATCTGTACTTTGGTTCACTAAACATACACTGTCTGCACCTTCTGTTCTGTGTCAGTAGAGGGGGTGAAATGCTAACCCCATCTACCAGCTGTTACACAACTCTGAAAACTCTGCTTACAGTCTGCTAGTGAATCACAGAAAACAGAGAAGTGATGCAGTTTCTGAGGACTTGCTACTTACCTGAGGAACTGTGCTCCAAATGCAGCATGCTGCCTGTAGTTACATCACCCATACTTCACTGGGACAGCCTGCCTGTCCAAAAAGATGGCTACCACAGGCCTAGGGTCAGGTGTAGAAGCAATAAGTCAACAGAAAAACCAAGGCATTTCAACTGGGAATTCTTTTTTTTTTCTTTCCTTTTTTTTTGGGGGGGGGGGTGTTTCGAGGCAGGGTTTCTCTGTGTAGTTTTGGTGCCTGTCCTAGATCTTGCTCTGGAGACCAGCCTGGCCTTGAACTCACAGACATCTGCCTGGCTCTGCCTCCCAAGTGTTGGGATTAAAGGCATGTGCCACTACCGCCTGGCTCTTTCCTTTTTTTTTTAGGTTTTTCAAGACAGGGTTTCTCTGTGTAGTCCTGGCTGTCCTGGAACTCACTCTGTAGACAGGCTGGCCTCAAACTCAGAGATCCACCTGCCTCTGCCTCCTGAGTGCTGGGATTAAAAGTGTGCATGGTGTGTGTGTGTGTGTGTGTGTGTGTGTGTGTGTGTGTGTGCACCGCCACTGCCAGTTTGTCAACTGGGAATTCTGCCTCTGAGCACTTAGTCACATTCAGTACTAGACCCCTGTGGCACTTCCCTAACATCAGTGAGAGAGAGAGGAGCATCAGGCCTTACTGTCAAGATCATTATAATTTTTGGGAAATATAAAAATATAAATAACAGCAATAGTCTAAGAGTTTTAAGTTTCACACTGGGGCGGGATCCAGGAGAAAAAGATAACACTCAGACCTTAAAGGCAAAAGGCCAACACCAAAAGCACGTTTACCAAAAGCACGTTCAGTCTAGAGGTCTGGGCTTCAATGATGTTGTCTGCCCCCTGTGCTTCTTTTCGGTTAACGTTACAGATCCTCCAAGTCAGTTAAATCCACGGCCACTTTCAAGAACAGGGTGTCGTCTTTGATGTAGGTGTTCTTGGAATTCTCCAGAGTGGAGTGTGACACAAAGCGGGGACAGCCCGAGGCGATGTTCATCTCGCTGTCAGGCCTTCGGAAGCTGCTACTGTTGGGGTCAGCTCTGAAGGTCTCCACAATGTGGTTCTTCTTGCCACTCTGGTCCAAAAGCATTAGGGTCACCCTCTGCCTGAAGGGCCACTGTAACAGTGAGTCAAACTCACCCCTCATCACCACAAAGTACAGGGACAGGTGAGTCCCCTTCCCAGACCCATCGCCGTTCAGGTATGCTCTGGCGCAGAGCCGGTAGCCGCAGCGGCTGGTGTAGAAGGGCTGGCTGAAGACGGACACTGTGTGTCCCTCCATGGCCTCCCTCTTCTTCACCTTGTAATCTGTCACCTTCCAGATGAGCTTGCCACTGTAGCAGGCGCCCTCCAGCAGCTTAAATCGTTCTTCGTTCTTATTCAGCTGTGCCTTGTGGATATTAATGTGTGCGTCATGCTTGCTGGTCTCCCCCTCCAGAACAACTGAAAGGAAACACAGAACAGGAAGCTGCAGCACGGGCTTGCTAGCCAAACAGTGCCAGTGAAATGCTGGCAAAGTTGAGCTAAGCATAGTATCCACACGTGTACCGCACGCACGTGTACCACACGCACGTGTACCACATGCAGGGGTACCACACACATTACTAACACTAACTCAGTGGATGCCACGCCTTGGTAAGCTGACACCAAGCACACAGAGATGCGTCCTCTTACCCTGAAGCTTGCCTAAGTGTAAGATACACTGGGCATTCACCTCAAGTGAATTCTCACGCTCAGCCTTATGCTTCTTTAACTATTGTGTGTGTGTGTGTGTGTGTGTGTGTGTGTGTGTGTGTGTGTGTGTGTGTGTGTGTGTGATGTAAATGTCTATGCATTCTTGCATGTGTGTGTGCATGTGTGTGCATATAGAGGCCAGAGTTGATGTTGGGACTGCCTGAGCTGTCTCAGGGCCTTGTCTGAGTCCCCCACATCAGGGTCACCCTCGTTTTGGCCTAGGCAGCTTCACAAACAGGATTCAGCCAGTTTATCCCTGAGAGCTGGGCTGTGACATGTTGGAGGTGTTAGCTGCTCTCACAGATGCATGCAGGGAAGTCATGAGAGAAGTGGACTGCCACACACCTAATCTCTGGTCACTGGCTTCCAGCAGGCTAATCTTCTGCTTCACGCTGTCGATGGCTTCCACCAGAGACCGCAGGTCCGATCTGTTTTGCTGCTGGTTGACTGTTTGTAGCAGCTGCCGCACCTGCGCCTCCAGCCAGGCCGACTTGTCAATGTGACTGGTCAGAGTCTGGCAGTGCAAGAAGAGCATCAGATTTGGAAATTAGACAAATTCATAATTTGTTGAGACTGAATTTTAATGCAGATATTTCCCATATTATCCACCAATGAAAAGAAAGCGACACAGTCCAGAGAGAAAATTCACCAGCCCCTGCCTTTCCCATCCCCCTCTCCCATCTGAACGTTTCTGGTGAATCTTTGAGCTTTTCTTAATGTGTCTGAAGTCCCCCTCCACTTACATACATGTTCTTTGGCTGTCACTCCTCTGGCCTTAGCATGTCCTTCCCTGAGAAGCCATTCTCCCAGCCCCGCCTCTGTAAGGAAGCTGAGATGGACCAGGCCCCTGTTCTGGCCCAGGCAGAGCAGGACATGGTCTGGAAGAGGCCTACATGCTCCATGGCTCTCTCAGATGGAGGGCATTAATCTGTTTGCCTTGCCCATACAGTCTTAATACCACCCTGCTGGTCTCTGTTTAGAAACATGCCAGGACTAATAGTATGATAGGGTTCTTTTTTCTGGACGTGTTCACACATGTATATATGCACACACATCTGAACATACATGCACAGCACATGTAGAACATGTGCATATATGTATGCATATATGTATATGATGTACTGGATAAATAGAGTTTATGTGGCCCAGATTTTCCGGAACAAACAAATTTCAAATACATTGCCCACATTATATAATCTTAAAATTTTCCACTGCAAATCTCATAATGAGAACTTTTATCTATTAGGAATCTGCTTGTGATTATCTAATATTTGTGATCCACCAAGTGATTTTTTTTTATACTCTATTTTAGTGAGGTTTAACACATGCTCTTACAAGGGTAATTAATGATTTTGCTTTCTTGTCTTCAAAATCCAGAACTATGTTCTCGATGTGTCTCAATCAGGGAAATTAGCCCAACATGAATTAAAACCCTGATTTTCATACATAATATGAAAGTATGGTATAAATGTTACATGTACCAACAATGGTAAATACACTGGGTCATGAAAGCAGTGGTGTTACTATCAGAGGCAGGCCACGGCACATGCATATTCTTTCTGGTGGTGCATGCCGCACAGCCAGAGGAGCGCAGAGTGCCAGAAACAGTGACTGGGACAAGGAGTTGCCGGGGACGGGAGCTGTGCAGGTGCTGCTGGCACCCCCTGACTCTGGTGCCCCCTGACTCTGGTGCCCCCTGACTCTGGCCTCCCCTGACTCTGGCACCTCTGACTCTGGTATCCCCTGACTCTGGCATCCCCTGACTCTGGCATACCCTGACTCTGACATCCCCTGACTCTGGCGCCCCCTGACTCTGGCACCCCCTGACTCTGGCGCCCCCTGACTCTGACACCCCCTGACTCTGACACCCCCTGACTCTGGCACCCCCTGACTCTGGCATCCCTTGACTCTGGCACCCCCTGACTCTGGCGCCCCTGACTCTGGCGCCCCCTGACTCTGACACCCCCTGACTCTGGCACCCCCTGACTCTGGCGCCCCTGACTCTGGCGCCCCCTGACTCTGGTATCCCCTGATTCTGGTATCCCTGACTCTGGCGCCCCCTGACTCTGGCATCCCCTGACTCTGGCACCCCCTGACTCTGACACCCCCTGACTCTGGCGCCCCCTGACTCTGACACCCCCTGACTCTGGTGCCCCTTGACTCTGGCATCCCCTGACTTTGGCGCCCCCTGACTCTGGTGCCCCCTGACTCTGGTATCCCCTGACTCTGGTATCCCCTGACTCTGGCGCACCTGACTCTGGTATCCCCTGACTCTGGCGCCCCCTGACTCTGGTATCCCCTGACTCTGGCGCCCCTTGACTCTGACACCCCCT
This sequence comes from Peromyscus californicus insignis, assembly GCF_007827085.1. NCBI lineage: Eukaryota > Metazoa > Chordata > Mammalia > Rodentia > Cricetidae > Peromyscus > Peromyscus californicus. Next base: position 76,970,608 of record NW_026294436.1, read on the forward strand.
GACTCTGGTGCCCCTTGACTCTGACACCTCCTGACTCTAGCACCCCCGACTCTGGCATCCCCTGACTCTGGCACCCCTTGACTCTGGCACCCCCTGACTTTGGCATCCCCTGACTCTGGCACCCTTGACTCTGGTGCCCCCTGACTCTGGTATCCCCTGACTCTGGCGCACCTGACTCTGGTATCCCCTGACTCTGGTGCCCCCTGACTCTGGCATCCCCTGACTCTGACACCCCATGACTCTGGTGCCCCCTGACTCTGGTGCCCCCTGACTCTGGCAGCTCTCCTATGCATTTGAAATGGTTTCCATTTAAAACGTTAAGAGGAAAACCCCCAGTGAGGGGCTTTAGCCAGCAGTGCTGACTGAAAGCAGGTCACAGCTTTGAATGGAAAAGCCAGGTCTCACCTGGATGGTTTTCTTTGCTTTAAAGGATTTATATTAGTTTATTTTATGTGTGAGTGTTTTGCCTGCATGTATGTCTGTACATGCTGTAGGCGCTTGGTGTCTGCAGAGGTCAGAATTGGGTATTGGATGCCCTGGAACTGGAATCGTGGATGGTTGTGAACTACCACCATGTGGGTGCTGGGAATTGAACCCAGGTCCAATGCAAGAGCAGCAAGTGCTCTTACCTGCTGAGCCATGTCTCTAGCCCTTCTTTTCTTTTAAAAAAAATATTTATTTTATGCATATGTGTGTGTGCCCGAGTATATCTGTATGCACCGCGTGTATGCAGGAGCCTGTGGAGACCAGAAGAGAGTATCATTTCCTCTGGAACTGGAGTTATAGGTGGCTGTGAGCCACCGAGTCAGCACTCTCAACCCCTGGCTGTCTGTCCAGCCCTTACCTGGACGTTTGAGAGGAAACTTCCATTTCTACCAAACATCTGTGTGAATTGCTTAAACTCCTTTTCGAACTTCTTCACGGTGTCTGCCAGCTGCTGGATCTTGCTTTCTTTCTGTTCGAGACTCTGATATAATTCAGAGATCTAGTAACAAGCATGTGAACAAGGAGAGACAAGTCATTAATTGCATCCACACAGGCTCATGGGGTAACATTTTCTAGAGGGAAATGGTACAAGTGCATTTCCAGGGCAGTGTTGATGGGCAGAGTCTCATGTAATTCAAGAAAGTATTTGCAGGTAGTCTCTAAAATCAGACCCATAGACTGTTCCATCCCTGACCCGCGGTGACGGCCAGCCAGTCGGGTGTCACGTGGCTGGACTCTTTCATTGCTCGCTGTCAGACAGACACCTGTCAGCGCCTCACCGAATTCCTGCCAGCTCTGTCTCTGCCCTTCGTCCCCAAAGAGCCCCCTCGGGTAACTGTCAGCTCATAAGCAAGTATAGCCAAACTAGGGGAGCACTGCTAAACTTAGTCACCACAATCCATCTGTGTGTGCACACACGCACGTCTGCAGCTTCCTCTGCTGCTCTGGACCTGCCCCTTGAGACGGTCTCTCACCGAGCCTGGACTTGGGCTGCTGGCCCTCCACTCAGGTCCTCAGGCTTGCGCAGCAAGTGCTCTTACTCACTCAGCCACCCTGCCAGCCCAGAGTTTGTAATCTATGTGAGGGAAACAACCAGAAACCTAAGAGTGATCCCATTCAGTCTGAATGCTGGTCAACTTCCACTCACATTACACACAGAAAAGCTCTTACAGCCAGTTCTCACTTCGTATCATTTGTGTGTTTGCTTGGTTTCTGGTTTTTGAGAGTCTGTGGCCCAGGCTGACCTGGAACTAGCTACATAGCTCAGGTGACCTAGCCTTCTTGCCTCCACTTTCCAAGTGCTGGAATTTCAGGTGTACCACACACATACACATGCACACATACAGACAGACAGACACCCCCCACAGATGATACACCACAGACTCACTTGCACATACCACACACATCCTATCTGTTTAGCAATCACAGTCTTTATTAATTCTTTCCTAGGCTGTGATGCTTCACACCTGATCCCACCCTGAGACCTTCTCCCCTTGCACAGGAGTGTTCCCTCCATGGAAGCTGGGATCATCCTGGATCTCACAGCAGCTGTATGGAGCCTGGTACCAGATGGTGCTGGAAAAATATCTCCAGTTCATACTCCATATCACAACCAGCAACATCAAGAGACAAATCTGGTCTTCTATTTTTCCTGTTTCAATGTCTCCAGTGGCTTTTTTTTTTTTTTAAAGGAAACTGGGGGCTCTGTATCTTCTGATACCCTTGTGGCTTCACACTCATTTCTAACCCATGTGCATCCTGTCCAACAAGACTGCACAGCACCTAGCTAACCCATGTGCATCCGGCAAGACTGTTCAGTACCTGCTTCTACCAGGGGACTTCCTCATCCAGAAATTACCTTTTCAGTGCAGCCGCTCAAAGGCACTGCCTCTGGGAATATTTCCTTACCCACATCACCCACCCAGGCCCTCCCAGTCTCACTGATACCCACCCATAGCTCCTTCATGCCCCTCACAACTTGCTTTTAGTGTTTTTTTTTTTTTTGTCCTTTTCCTCCACTAGAGTGCTTGCTGAGACTCACTCCTTTATTCTCTGAACCCAGAGCGATCCCTTAGATGGAAGACACTGGAAGACACTGGATGTGTGTTTGATGAATGACGGACAAATGGCCATGAGGCCCACTTGGCAGTGCCCCCCCCCCCCCCCCCCGCTTCTAACCGGCTCCTGTTCTCGTGGTGCCCATCTCAGATACCATTCCCAGATTCTCTGCCTCCTAAGCATGCCACTTCAGCCTCAGAATGCCTCCATGTTATCTGCAGTCCACTGGTGCAGGGATGGCTCCCACCAACACCATTTCCAGCATCTCCATTCCCCTCAATACTGAAATGCTTCTTGTGTACCAGGCACTATCCTGAGAGTGCAAACGCATTCCCCTGCTCCCATCTACCACATCCCATTTACAAATGAGGAAACGGTGTGTGTGTGTGGGGGGGGGGCAGAGAAGTGGAGTAGGTGGGTGTGTAGCCTGCAGACTCAGGCCTTCTGGCTCCAGCACCCTCACTATCAGCCGTAAAGATAATAGGTAATTGTACCTATTTTAATGGAAATGCCACTCTATTACATTTTTAACAAGCCAAACACTGAAACACATTAGTTCTAACTTTTGATCCTTAAATCTCTTTTGAAACAAGGCAGAATATGCGTAAGTAAAGCAATACCTGAACACATAGTGTCAGGTTTACACAGAAGGTCACTGCTGTCTTGATCCCACACCTCAGTCTCCAGACATTCCTGTGTCACACTCGGGAGTTCAGGCACTCTACTCCATTTCTTTAAACTACAGTACCCTTTATGCCAGCCTGTCTGGGCACACGCCCTCCTCCTGCACACTCTGTTTCGATTCAGTATCAGCCTGGGGAGCTGGAGAGACGGCTCAGTAGTTAAGAACACATACTGCTCTTACAGAGGAGCTGAGTTAAGTTTCTAGAATCCATGTTGGGCAGCTCACAGCTGCCTATACTTCAGATCTGACACACTCCCCATACACATAATTAAAAATAAAGCAAACAAAGGTACAGCTTGGGTAGCCTACCCTGAGAAGCCTTCCACGGTTTTCCAAGAGTACCTTGCTGCAGCCTCCGTATCCCACACAGCATTATTGTGTTCCAGAAGGCACAGCCACTTATCTGTTCATATTTCCATGATTCTTCATGGAGAGGCTATGTCTTCTGTGAATCAGTGTCCCTAACAATGAACCCTATACCTTGCATATACTGTCTGTTCATTCAGTGGGTGTATGCATAGGGAGAATATAAAGAACTCGCAGTTCCCAGGCAGCAGGCCTGTGACCAGTTACTGCTGAGTTGGGATTTCTAATTTTCTCCTGGCTGTGACCCCGAAAAGCACACACCCACTGTGACGTGGAATTGGACATCACAAAATAATCTGCATTGGTAAACTTCTTCTCTGACAGCAGGTCTGAAAAGTCTTCCAAAATGGTCCTGCGACATAATTAACTTCCTAATAACCGCTCTTGGATGCTGTGAACGTTTCAGGAACCATGACAGGCTTGACAGCCAAGGTCAGTGAGTATGTATGAAGTTAATATGTGTTTATCGGGTTACAAAGCTTCTCCAAGGCAGCTTAGCTCTACATCAAAGTTCATGAAGCCCATAGTACTTAGAACAGACCTTCGACTACTGTAATGCTCTGATTGATCTAATTTTAAAATATCAAACAGTTAGTAGGTCCTCGGTAAGGACGAAGGGTATGTGCAAAGGCTGTGGAGTGGACGGGCTGTGGAGTGGACGGGCTGTGGCTTGAGATCCAGTCTGCCACTTACAGGTTACAAACTTCAGGCTTCTTTGATCTTAGTTCATCTGCAGGAGGTGATAAACCCAAAGAACTCAAAGGCACCTTCCAGTTCAAAGGTTCTATAGCATCGAGGGCGTAACTGACCACTAGTAGAAAAGCATGTGCCTTTAATCAGCTTACATGGAGCTGAGAGAGTATGAAGAAAACACAGCAGCTAAGTGTCAGCGGTTGCCCTGCCCCTTCCCACGTGGTCCCACGACTCACCTGCTGTTCTAGTCGGAAGTTCTTCTCTAAAACCAGAAGCATGTGGTCACGCAGGGCTGCCTGCTCATGCTCCTGCAAGTTCCCCCTCTTGCCCTTCAATACGAAGCAAAAGTGAAGTCCAGTTATTGAGAAGCTCCCCAAACGAGGCAGGTGACAGGTACCCGGTTAACACAGAACCTCAGCAACTTTACCAACTTAGTTTCCCTATGCAATTTTTTTTTTTTCTAGAGAGATGCAGGAAAAATGACTCCACTGGGTCCTTTCTCAGCTTTAGAATTCTCCAGCAGCCAGGACCAAACAAGCTTACAAGACAATGAACCAGGCTGCTATCAAAACTCCACTGCTGACTTTCTTCCTGCCTTGGTGCAGGCATAGCCACACCACTCAGCCATGCCCATGCATGGTCTCCACCACTCAGCTATGCTCATGCATGGTCTCCACCACTCAGCTATGCCCATGCATGGTCTCCACTACTCAGCTATGCTCATGCATGGTCTCCACCACTCAGCTATGCCCATGCATGGTCTCCACTACTCAGCTATGCCCATGCATGGTCTCCACCACTCAGCTGTCCCCATGCATGGTCTCCACCACTCAGCCATCCCCATGCATGGTCTCCACCACTCAGCTATGCCCATGCATGGTCTCCACCACTCAGCTATGCCTATGTATGGTCTCCACCACTCAGCTGTCCCCATGTATGGTCTCCACCACTCAGCCATCCCCATGCATGGTCTCCACCACTCAGCTGTCCCCATGCATGGTCTTCACCACTCAGCTATGCCCATGCATGGTCTCCACCACTCAGCCATGCCCATACCTGGTCTCCACCACTCAGCCATGCCCATGCATGGTCTTCACCACTCAGCTATCCCCATGCATGGTCTCTGCAGACTGGTTTTAAGCCTGGCCCAGTTCCCTCTTCTCCAGAGCACATTTCTATATGCCCTGCTGCAGGGGACAGTGAGCCTGCAGCCTGCTTTTAATTTTGGCCTGTGCAAATTTGTTGCACTCAGAGTCGCACATTTGAGAGAAGGAATGGCTACATCTCCCCTGACAGTTACACTGCTTATTGGCTGACAGTCTACTGCTAATAAAAGCAAAGATCCATATTTCCCTATGTTTCTAGGCAAACATATGTCCTCAGCTTCCCTTCAGTGGAGGGCTGGCCCCTTGGTAGCCAGATGCTCCAAGGAAGGTAGGTTCCAGAGAACAACTCCCCTACCAGCCCTCAGCTCTTGACACTGAGGTTAGCACTAGAACACAGCTCAGCTGGAGGCAGAGCCTGACTGTAAAGTCTTTGCAGCACTAGATGTAATGCTGCCACACCACCCTAAGAGGTAAACCCTGACCCTTCTGCAGCTAACATAACCACGAGTTCTCACAATCTATTTCAAGGCTCCTACTGATAGACATGGTGGGGATGGTGCTAGGGATTAACCAGCAAGCTCCTAATGTGCTCTACCACTGACTAGTCAAATTTTAATTTATTTTTTAAACTAAAAAATGTACTTATGTTAAAAATATAATTGGGGTAATTAGACTCATAGAATATACAGGTTATACTCATCATGATGTTTCAGCTTCTATTCTGAACAAATGGAATCTGCCAAAAGGCCTGAAGTAGAGGTCAAACTTTGTTCTCTCTAATTTATTTTATACAACTTACTGAGTAATTATTTTAAAGCTGTTTTAACATATTGAAAATGATTTTAAAGCATGATTTCAAATCACTTTATTTCAGCAATTTCTTTCCCCAGTGCTAGGAATCCAACTCAATGCCTCCCTCACATCTGCCAGGTAGGTACTCTACTATGGAGCTATGCCCACAGCCTCAGATCTCTTTGTTTCAAAACATTTAGTGATATACAGTGGTACCATAAACCCAGGAATCAAGAGAAGGATGACTCTGAAGAGTTCCTAACCCTGGTAGACACAACAGAGCAGAATCAGAAACCAATGCCATGGTTGGATTTATGTGACAACCTGGTTAGGCTATGTTCAATGACAACTAGTCTAGGTATAGACATGATTACAACTGGTCAACCTTAAGTAAAGATGATCCAACTATAATGTGGGTGGGCCTTGTCCAGTCAGCTGAAGGCCTAGGTGCAGATTTCTCATGACCTCAACACAGAAACTCCAGCCCGAGAGCTCAGTCTGCTGATCTGCAGATGTGGGGCACATGAATCCCACCACGGCAGAATGAGTCTCCCTACACATCTGTATGAACAGATACATGAACATAACATATACATGTGGAAATATGTATGCATGTAGGAGTTCTGTTTCTCTGGAAAGCCCTAACTCCATTGTAGTCCAAAAGTTCTAGTGTCCTTCTGCCCTTCTGTATCCTGAATAGAGTTAAAAAATAAAATGAACTCACCAGTGAATTACAGAGGCAGAGATGAAGATGACCCACACCTTACCTTGACAGTACAGCCGTAGTGCTTAAAGGGACAGTCTTGCTCCGCCTCAGGACACACAGTGAGGTGTTCGTTCACCTACAGAATGGGACAGCCTAAGCTGTGGGAACACACGGATTCTTCAACTGTTTGCTATAATCAGGGAACCAAGGGCCACTTGAGAGGAAGTGAGGACAGCAGGGGAAACTCTGGTGAAAACAGAGGGTGTGCAAGGGCCGGCCCCAGAAGACAGGCGGAGTCATCACAGGGTTATGGAATCCTCAGGCCTTTGTCTACGGTTCTCATCAAACCCACACCGCAAAGATTGCTAAATGTTTCCCCTATACTCTCCAAGGAGGACTGTTTACTCACCTCGGTTCTTGGAATAGTCCTCAGACACTTGTTAGGACAAGACACCGGGTACGCAGGACACACGTTTTCCTCATGATCCTGAAACAGAGTGTGTGGGAAACATAGCCAAGATCTCTTGCCTCAAGGTGTTCATATATATGTCTCTGGAGAGACACATCATGTGACTTGCTCTTCATAGGCAATTATAGCCCAGTTTCAAAAAAAGATTAGAGATGCCTGCTTTCTTGATGTAAATTAATTCAACTAAAAAATTAAAATTTCTGAGTGTCTGAAAGATCAGAAGGCTTGGGGCACGAAAAAGTCAGCTTGGGGATGGACTAGCGAGGCCCCTCTGCACATGTAAGAGTGCCCGTGGTCTCCATGTTGATATCCTGCTCCTCCAGCCAGGTAACAGAATCCAGAGAGCAGCCATTATCATCGCCTCCACATGACCCAGGCCTTGCATCTCATTTCCCATATTTGCAGCAGGGGCCCAATGCTATTGTCATGAACAGTAAATGTAGAGTCCCACCAAGGAAAAGGCTTAAGAGTTCTTTGCAGAATCTCAAACTTCTCCCCTCTCCCCCCTATTTGAGAACTACCTATTTATACAGCCAAGGATGAACCATCCTTGAACTTCAGATCTCCTGCCTCCACTTTTCAAGCTCTGAGAGGACAGGTATGTATCACCTGGTTTGTGTGGTGGGGGTTAAACCTATAGCCTTGTGAATGTTAGGTGAGCATGCTACCAGCTGAGCTCCAGCTCCAGCCCCAGATGATACAAAACCACATCTGTTTAGAGACAGGGTCTTGTGTAGCCCAGACTGGCCTAATGCGAAGAAGCCAAGGATGAACTGCTCATCCTCCTGGCTCCAAGTGCTGGGATGAGAGGTGTGAGCCACCATGCCTGGTTTATGCCATGCTAGAGATCAAATCCAGGGCTTTCTGCATGCTAGTTAAACACCCTATCAACCGAGCGACATCCCCAGCCAGGTAAATCCTCTCCTTAGTCCAAATTCAGTACAAATAAGAAAAGAATGCACTTCTGAGTCCCATCTGAGCTGCATGCATGGCCACCCACGGGTGCCTGCTCTCACCTGCAAGCTGGTGACCACCACGTCCCTCTTGCAGTAAAAGCACTTCTCTTCTCGGAACTGGCAGTACGCACTCAGATGCTCCTTCACGTCTTTCCGGAGCATGGCTTCCCGGCAGCTCTCGTTAGGGCAGGGCATGGTTTGGAAGGAGCAGTGCTGAAGATGGTCCTGCAGCAGGTGACAGCAGCCCCAGGGGCGGGGCCAGTGTGGGGCACAGCTGGGCAGAGAGCCAAGGGCCAGCCAGGCTGGCCTCTTCCCAGCTGTCATGGAGACCCACTGCCCTTCTGAGGACAAGGGCAGAGAGGCTGCTGGGGCTGGCACTGTGGAAGCTGGTCTGGCTCGTCAGGAGTTAGGAGACTGTTGGGGTAGGGTCTGGGAGGGTTGAGGGGGCAACAACATGAAGTTTGTTTAGAGAATCCAGTGCCTGCTCCTGTATGAAGTACCAGGTCCTGGGCGTTCTCTCCAGCCTTTCCAGTGAGTGTGGCAGTCTCTGTGGGATTTCTGTTTGTGTTTTTTCCCATCCCCATCCCAGCACCTTCTATTAATCTCTGCACAGCAGACGCAGGACAATCAGAAGAAGGAAGGGAGCAGCTGACTCCACAGAAGTGGGGTACAGACTAACGATGGGGGAGACACAAGGAGAGAGAAGGCAGGTTCCCGGGCAGTAGGAGGACAAACAGGCTTTGTTCAGTTAGATGACCCGGAATGTTCTTAATCAGGGCACGAGTGAACTGAAGGTATTTATTCAGGGCTTGACACACCAGACACTGAAAACACCTCACGACTCCAAGTTACTACGACGCTGCTGAGGCACAAGAACCCGTCTCTCCACAGGACACCTTCACACAGCTGGCCCACTGAAGCCCACAGCCCAGATGTGGCCCACGCTCATTATCTCCGTGGCCACCTCTCTTTCTGAGCTGTTTCATTCACGTACTGCTATGGCTGGTTTGCTCTGAAGGGCGGGGGGAGAAATGGGAGCCGTGCAGAGCCTGCATACTGTCTGTTTAAGTAGCAGGTATGGTGGTGCACACCCTTAACCTTAGCACTACGTGGGCAAAGGGAGATGGACCTCTGAGTTCAAGGAGCCTGGTTTCTATAGTGAGTTCCGGGTCATTCAGAGGTACATAGTGAGACCTCATATATATTTTAAAAAGTACAATAAAATAAAAAACTTCGTTACATGTATTTGTGAAGGGCGGGGGTGCAGGTGGCATGGTGGTGGGTTTGTGGAGGTCAGAAGACAACTTGTAGAAATTTAGTTTCCTTCTGTCGTGTGGGTTCCAGGAATCAAACTCAGGTCATTCGGCTTGGAGGCGGCACTTCTTCCTGACGGGCCATTTCGTCTACCCTAGTGTCAGGCTCTTAATGGAGGGGCGGGCTGAGGACCGGGGGAGAGGCAAAGCCCAAGTATTTTACTACTGACTCTTTCTAAAATTTTATTTATTTAATGTGTCTGGGTATTTTGTCTGTGTACCACATGGGTGCCTGATGCCCAAGGATCCCCTGGGACTGGAGTTGGCTGTGAGCCACCATGTGGGTGCTGGGAATTGGAACGAGGGTCCTCTGGAAGAGCTGATGCTCTTAACTGCTGAGCCACCTCTCCAGCCCCTACTATTAGCTCTTAACAGAAACAGTTTGCTGCCTGTTCTCAAGGGAAAGCAGCCGAGGAGTAGTTTTTTCTTTCTCAGCATGAGGTTAAAGTTATTTCCTTTTGCCTTTTGAAAACCCAGACTAACTTCCTGATAGTCTCCTTGACTCACCTGAACTGCTGACATTCACTCAGACCTGTGAGCTCCCCCACCTCACCACACAAGCCGCTGGAGACATGAGTGAGAGCGCTTGGCAAACAGCTACAGAACGCAGATCCGGCTCCCCACAGCCTGTGTGTGCTCCCCACAGCCTGTGTGTGCTCCCCACAGCCTGTGTGTGCTCCCCACAGCCTGTGTGTGCTCCCCACAGCTTTCCGTGGTGTTCCAAGGCCATTTGTTTTTCTGGCTTGGTGACAACACAGCTGGACAAAAAGCCTCGCCTAGAATCTGTCACTCAAATGAGCGGCAACAGACTGTTGCACAGAAAACAATGGAGTCCTGTGAGCTCCCCCAGGGCGACAGGGAAATCATCTACACATTTATCATCCCAATGCCCAGGGTGGGTGGGTGGTGTGTGTGTGTGTGTGTGTGTGTGTGTGTGTGTGTGTGTGTGTGTGTTTCCTGGAGGCTTGATGAAGGGCTGAGTCATCTGCCATGCATGTTCCAAACAGTGTGGGTGTGAGGGGAAAATCTCAGCAGCTGCCAAGCAATTCCCTGGAAGCTAGAGGTGGCTGAGTCACTTGTGTGAGATTGAGCCTGATAGGGATGAGCCTTCCTCAGCCCAATGGGATGAGCTGTCTCTTACAGGACTCCACCTCCCTCACCTGCACCTCCCTGACACCTCTGTTCACGTCTCCACCAGTGCCTGGCTCACAGAGCACATCCGGTGTGGCCTGGCTCAGTCTCTGTCACGGGTCACAACGTAGACCAGAACGCACAGTCCCCAGCACCAAGAGACAAAGCAAAGGCTTGGAGGGAAGGCCAGACCCTCCCAGCTCTGCCCTGTGCCAGTCAGCCTGCCTCCCACCCTGGGGTCCCGCAATTATGCATCCCTGCTGGATGGATTTTTCCTTTTGTTTTTTGTTTTGTTTTTTTTTGAGACAGGGTCTCTCTCTGTGTAACCCTGCCTGTCCTGGAACTCACTCTGTAGACCAGACTGGCCTCAAACTCACAGAGTTCTGCCTGCCTCTGCCTCCCGAATGCTGGGGTCCTGGGAGTGTTCTTTTTGCCTGCTCCCTCTTCTTGACTCAACGATCCCATAATTACAGCCTAGTATACAGATGGTGCTTTCTCCATGCTCCTACAGAACAAGCCCTTTGGTTACACCTTCGCCCTTGGTGCTCATGGTACTGCCAGATTGGGGACAGTCTGAGAGAAACCCAGGGAACTCTTTACGTGGCTCAACCAGGGCCCATCACAGAACGGTTAAGTGGGTGCCACCAGAAGGATGGCATGGGCAACACTGGTCCTAAGTGATACCAACCTGGAATCGTCCCAGAATGATCCTGGCATTGCATCCGGGGGCATTTTTGCAGTAGACGTATAAATTGAGGACCTCTCTTTTGCAGCAGTTGTCTTTGAACACCTAAAATACAGACATGATCAGTCACACACCCTCCAGCGCACTGCGGTGGTGCAAAGGAAGCTATGGAGAGATTGGTCTTCAAGTCTATCTCAGTGGATGGAAACTTCCAGGCAGTGGCTGAAACGGAAATGTCACAAGACCACATTGAAAGTAAAGGCTGCCTCAGACACACACTTCTAGGAAGTCACATCAACTCAACACTCAACACAGCAGGCTGCAGCTAGGGGAAGCACAGGGTGAGCTTGACCCCAGACAGTCAAAAGTCAAGAGGAGGCTGAGGCCAAGGTTGAGGGCTGTTTCCCACTCAGGTGTAAGTGTCAGTGCCCCTGGAAAGTGCTGGTTGGTTATTTCAGCACAAATTGTGTATTGGTTTGCTTCCTCTATAAAGAGTCAGAGAGTAAATACTGTTAGCTCAGCAGGTCACAAGGCAACCATTCCTGAACTCGCTCTGTAAAGCAGGCTGGCCTGGAACTCACAGATTCACCTGCCTCTGCCTCAACTCTGATATCTAAAAGACTTACACAAGTAGGCACAGCTGTGCTCCAATAAAACACTTATGGACACGGGAAGTCAAATAGTGTATAGTTTTCACGCTCCACAAAACATTATTCTTTGATTTTGAATTTTTAGATGACTTATTTATTTGTGTAAGTGTATGTGCCTGCATGAGTTTACAAGCACCATGTGCATGAAGTTACCTCTAGAGGCCAGAAGAGGGTGTTAGAGCCCCTGGAACTGGAGTTACAGACAGTTGTGACCTGCCCTGCGGGTGCTGGAAACTGAACCCAGGTCATCTGCAAGAGCAGAAAGTGTTCTTAACAGCTGAGCTGTCACTCCAGCCCCCTTGGTTTTTAAAATAAATTATTTCAAAGTAGTTTAAGACTCACAAGAGGTTGCAAAAACAGCATATTTTTTGTGATTCTTTTTTCATGAATGTTTATGAATGTGAAAGCCATTCTCTTAGTTTAGAGACAAAATTGATAGAACTTGCCCAAGGTTGTAGCATGCCTGTCCCTGACAAACACACTGAGAACCACTTGGCCCTCTGGAAGGCAACTACTGGGAAGGGGCTGGTGAGTCAGATCGGCTGCTCAGGGAAAGCTTCAGGAGGAGGCAGAGATTGAGCTCCTGAAACACAAGGAGAAAAAGAAAACCGAACTGAAAAGACATTTTCAGGAGAAAAATCTCCATGACCCTGAGTTAGACAGCGGTTTCTTAGGCACAACAAAAGAACAAGAAACAAACAAAACCAAAAGAACAATAAACAACAACTGTATCGGGTAGTTTTCTCTACTTGACACAAAGTAGCATCACCTGGAAAGAAGGGATCTTAACTGGAGAATTGCTGGGGTCAGAAAGGCTGTGGTCACATCTGTGAGGCATTTTCTTAACTGCCAGTTGATGTGGGGAGGCCCAGCCCACTGTGGGTGGTGCTATCCCTACCCAGCTGGGCCTGGACTGTCTAAGAAAGGTAGCTGAGCAAGCTAGAAGCAGCCAGTAAGTGGGTCCATGGTTTTTGTGGCCTGGGAGCTGCAGAATTGATGGGATTGAGGGCAGCTGTGGCTTGACTCGGTGTGGCAGAACTGAAGCCCTTGGAGAGAGGCCAGGAAGCCATTGGCAAATGTGCAGCCTCGGTGCAGGGGAGACGCCAGCATATTGGAGATTTCAGGACCCTGGGAAGACTACCAAGGACAATGGCAGGTTCCTGAACCTATTGGATAAGCTGTATGTTGTGGCTGACAGAGCCAGAGAAGTGTGCCTGCCCAAGCCATCCAGAACATAGTGAGTCCCAGACGTCAGTCATTGAACTTTTTTACTGTTGAAATTTGGTTATGCTTTGATCCAACTATAACTGTTTCTTGGTTCTTCCCTCTTGGAATAAGAAATATTTAACTTTTTTTTTTTTTTTGGGTTTTTCGAGACAGGGTTTCTCTGTGTATCTTTGCGCCTTTCCTGGAACTCACTTGGTAGCCTAGGCTGGCCTCGAACTCACAGAGATCCGCCTGGCTCTGCCTCCCGAGTGCTGGGATTAAAGGCGTGCACCACCACCGCCCGGCTTTAACTTTTTTTTTTAAACAGGAGCCCACAGGTTTTGTTTTTGTTTTGTTTTGTCTTTCAAGACAGGGTTTCTCTGTGTAGCCCTTACTCTGTAGACCAGGTTGGCCTTGGACTCAGAGATCGGCCTGCCTCTGCCTCCCAAGTGCTGGGATTAAAGGTGTGTGCCACCACCGCCTGGCGAGGCACCCACAGTTAAGAGACTGGGTATTTTTAAAGAGATGTTGAACTTGTTAAGTGTTTGAGTGTTTTAAAGATGGTGGGACTTGTAAAGTTTTAATTTGTTTGATGTTAGTATTAACATAATCTTGGGGACAAAAAAAGAAGGGAACTGTTATGGTTTAATAGTGATGTATCTGTGTGTCAAGCTGACAAGGGGTCAGTTGGGCTGGTTAGGGTTTTTTCTGTCAACTTGACATGAACTAGGGTCACCTAGAAGAGGGAGCCTCAACTAAAGAGCTGCCTCCATCAGATTTGTCTGTAGGCAAGCGTGTGGGTCATTTTCTTGACTGATGATTGATGAGGGAGGGCCCAGCTCACTGCGGGCCGTGTCACCCCTGGGAAGCAGTCTAAGCAAGCCAGAAAGCAGCTCTGCTCTCTGGCCTCTGCTTCAGGTCCTGCCTTGAGCTCCTGCCTCGACTTCTCTAGGTGATGGTTTGTAGCCTGGAAGTGTAGGGTGAAGTAAACATTTTCCTCAAGTTGGTTTTGATCATGATGTTTATCACAGCATCAGAGAAGCAAACTAAGACAACAGCAAAACCCACAAATAAAGAAAAACAGATAAACTAAATTTCAACAAACTGAAAACTATCTGCTTCAAAAGACACCACCAACAAAATGAGAATAAATCATGTAATAAGAGAAAATATTGGCAAATCTGATAATAAAAAACCTAGTATCTAGAATATAACAAAGGACTTGTAATAATTCAGCAATTAGAGACAAAAATCCAGTTAAAATGGGCAAAGGTGGGGCTGGAGAGATGGCTCAGTGGTTAAGAACACTTGTTGCTCTTGCAGAGGAACCAAGTTCAGTTCCAGCACTCACATCTGGTGGCTCACAACCACCTTTAACTCCAGCTTCAGGGGATCTGATGCCGCCTTCTTGCCTCCATGGGTACTGCACTGACATCAGACAGACTTACAGACACACAGACACACACACACACACAGAGACAGAGAGACAGAGAGAGAGAGAGAGAGAGAGAGAGAGAGAGAGAGAGAGAGAGAGAGACAGAGACAGAGAGACAGACAGACAGACAGACAGACAGATATACACCACAGAGTCAGACAGACAGACAGACAGAGAGAATCTTACGAGGCATTCCAACAGAGAAGACACACAGTGAGGCAGCTAAGATGACAATGTCACCAGCCATCAACGAAAGTGACTCAAACCCGGACAAATCAGGCTTCGCGTCCATAGGAAGGTGCATCAAAATGAGAACGCATTTTGATGAGGATTTGCTACCTAGACCCAGTGTGCGCTGTGGTAGGATGGTACAAAAGGGGCAACTGTTTTACAAAACAGACTAGCAGTTGTTGAAATGTTAACCCAGCTGGGCAGCGGTGGCACACGCCTTTAATCCCAGCACTCAGGAGGCAGAGGCAGCCAGATCATTAAGTTCAAGGCCAGCCTGGTCTACACAGTGAGTTCCAGGACAGTCAGGGCTACACAGAGAAACCCTGTCTCAAAAAACCAAAAAAAAAAAAAAAAAAAAAAAAAAAAAGAAAAAAAAAGAAGCCTCCCCCCAAAATCAATTAATTATAAAAAAGAAACGTTAAACCCAGTGCTGCCACATTACCCGGGAGTTCCACTCTCAGGTACATGTAGAATTGATCATCTGGGTTGCATATGTTCTGAAGCCAGCATGCAAGAGCAATGTTAGCTTCTTAACATGGATATAATCATCTATATGAATTATATCTTTCCCCAGGGCTGGGAATTGAGCCCCAGCTTGATGAATAAGGACCCACATAAACCACACCCTCAGCTCCTAATATGAGATACCAACTTTTCTTGGAGTGCTAGGGTAGATATATTTACATGTATACATCTCGTGTGTGTGTGTGTGTGTGTGTGTGTGTGTGTGTGTGTGTGTGTGTGTGTATGTCTGTGCACCATGTGCATGCAGTGCCTGTGGAGGCCAGAGGAGGGCATTGGGTCCCTTGGGACTGAAGTTACAGTTGGTTGTGAGCCACTATGTGGATGCTGGGACTGAACTCACTGCTCTGGAAGAGCAGCCAGTGCTCTAACCATTGAGCCATCCATTTCCCCAGCCCCATATTTCAAAAATTTAAGCTTTGTATGTGAGTATTCACAACAGCATTATTCATAGTAGTCTAAAAAGTAGACACAACACAAATGTCTACTAACTGCCGATTGAGAAACCAAATGTGGTATATCTATACAACAGAATAGTATACAGCAATAAAAAGGAGTTGGAGTACTAACACAGTCAACCCCATGGATGAACCCTGAAAACCTGTTGAGTGGAGGAAAAGGCAGGATTCCACTTACGTGAAACATCCAACATTGCAGCTAAATCAAGGCAGAAACTAGACTGTTTTTCCTGGGCTAGAGAGGTGTGAGAAGGTGAGAGCCAATGGGCAAGCGATTTCTTCTTGGGGGTCATTACACATCACAATAGCTACGTGATTCTGAAAACAGCCCCATAGAGCCAGACATTTGAAAGGGAAACCTTATAGTCTATGAACTATAGCAATAAAGTTGTTACTAAACAGAACACTATGTCTTAGGGGTTAGCCAGAAGGGAAGGTGAACCCCAAGAAATGGGTGTTCTACCTTTTCCAGGAGCTTGATGTGTCTGGAGCTAGTGTAGGAAAGTGGTAAGACCTGGGTGTGGTGTGGTCGGTAAAACCACACATGCTCCAATCAGACAGGAGAAGGGTCTGATCTGACCCACAGGAGAGGACTACAGGCCCCAGACACTGTCCTGTTCCAACCTGGATGTCAACTCTGAATGTTGGCGCTTTCTCCAACACCCAAGCCAAATCAGTGACCCGCTCACCTCCTGGGGCTTGATGACCTCCTTGTCTACGGGGCAGATTGGCACTGCGTTCAGTTCTCTGGAGAGGAAAGTAAAGATGAGGCTGAAGTCAAGCGTTTAATCTTAACATTCCTTCCAAGAGCGTCCAGGCACCCAGCCACACATTAGCCCTGAGAGCCCAGTCTCTGTATTGGCACAAGCTGTATGTGCTACTCAGGTGGCAGCCTTGAGCCAGCTTCAGCAAACTTCATAGTCTTACAGCCTTCCTGGAAAATGCCTGCCTACCCACCAGCATGCCACCAAACACAAGTCCCCCAGATGGTGTTGATGGTCCCACCCCTGTCCAACATGCTTTACTACAGCCTGCCTCCTTAGATGGGGACATGCTAGAGAGCAGACATCAGACCCACACCACCTGTGGTTCTTCACCTTCAGAACCCGAAGCTTAGTCAAGAAAACCAGTCCCTTTCAAAGCCTGGCAGCCACATCTGTAGAAGCCCCCAAAGCCTGCTTCCATGTCTCTCCGGTTCTCCCACGAGTGGCATGACCCCGATTGCTATGATTTTGATGTGAAGTATCTTCCCAGTCCCATCTGTTAAATACAGGTCCCCAGGGTGGTGCTGGTGGGATGCCTTAGCCCTGGAATCAACTAAGACCTGCATCTGGGTGGATTCTTTCCAGGAAGGATTCCCTGGGGCTGGGGGAGGGGGTGCTTCTCTTGGAAAGGGCAGCACCGTCCTGCCTGGATATAAGGCCTTCCCAGGGAAAAGCCGCGCCGCTTGTCTGCTGTCACTTCCTCCTGTGAGTGCATCTACTCTGTCCTTCACCTGCTTCAGCGCCCAGCTTCTTCGACCTTCAGCTGTGTACTGGAGACCAGTGGCTCTCCAGGAATCCCCCAGGCCTTCCAAGCCTGTCTGGGGGCTGCTGTGGCATCCAGCCTGGCAGACTAAGCAACTGCCAGGTTCTCAGCCTTTCCACATGCAAGCAGACACTCCAGTAACCCCCCTTTCAATGTACATTCATTCTACGGGTTCTGTTCCCCCAGAGAACCTAATGTGTGGCGGAGTCCTGGAGAGGTGGAGCCTAGTGGGGCTCATAAGGGTGTGCCCATGAAGGGGACCGAGGGGCCAGGCCCCTTCCTCTCCCTCCCTTTTCCTTCCTGGATGATGGAGTACTGTTTGGCTCCAGAATGTCGTCCCACCCTGGCATGCCTGCTCCGTTACAGTTCCAAAGCAATGGACCTGTCAATCACGAACTGGCACCCCCAAAACTATGAGCCAAAGTGTACCCTGAGCTAATGACCTTGAACATTTTGATGGAGTGATGTTACTGCATGGACAGCCCCATGGCAGTCAGGTCCCTTAAAGACACGACAGCCTGCTACCTCAAACATGTAATCACCAGGGCAGCCACAATACAGACCCCACGAGCCCTCTCCAATAGACAGCTATGGTGATAGACTGTGTCTGCGGGACAGGTGTAGTGTGAATTTTAAGGCAGGGTGACTGTCTGTGAAGGAGTCACAAGCAAAGAGCCCACCAGGAGCCCGGGACAACTCCCCCTAACCTCAACTACAGCCCCAGGGCCACAGCAGGCTCAGACTCCAGAATAGCACCTCCAGCTGTCTGGTCAGCTGCGGTCAGAGCCGCAGGTCCTGCCAACTCACCTCAGAGACAGGATGCAGTGCTGGCAGAAACGGTGCCCACAGCCTGTCTGGTGGGGGTTGTGAAGCACCGAGTGGCAGAAGGCACATCTGTAGCGGTCTTCCAGCTGCTCCACGAATTGGTACTCTGTGTCAGGCTCGAAGTCCAAGGAAATGGAGTTGCCGGAATTCTGTCGGATGAAGGCACAGGGGACACCCCCTTTTTCCTCTGATTGCGCCATTCTGGGGAGTCAAAGAGATGGAACACTTCACTGGAAAATACCCAAACAGCAGCAGCCACCATGCGTGGGGTCATAATTAGCAATCACTACATTACGTCAGGATTCGAACAACTTCTTGCCACAGGGGGGCATCTGCGAGGGTGCAGATGGCTTCTCGCAAGGCTGTGTGATGGTCCCTCCTGGCTGGATTTATAATCCCCTTGAAGGCATTTCCAAGGGGATTAACTGAGAGAGGACTCACCCTGAATGTGGGCAACACCATCACATAGACTGGGGTCCTGGGCCAAATAAAAAGGAGAAAGCCAGCTGAGCATGGATTTCCCCTTTCTCTGCTTCCAAATCCATGGAGATGTGAGCAAACAGCCTCAGGCTCCCACCACCATAGCCATGCCTTCTGTCGGCTGGGCCTCACCTGCCATGATTTGCTCTATCCCCTCTCTTGGTTAGGCTTTTTTCTATTGCTGTGAAGAGACACCATGACCACGCCAACTCTTATAAAGAAAACATTGAATTGGGGGTGGCTCGCTCACAGTTTCAGGGGTTCAGTCCATTATGATCATGAAGGGGAGCATGGCAGCGTGCAGGCAGACATGGTGCTGGACCTGAGAGTGCTACATCTTGCAGGCAACAGGAAGTCGACTGACTGTCACACCGAGGGAAGCATGACCAAGAGACCTCAAAGCCCACCCCCATGGTGACACACTTCCTCCAACAAGGCCACACCTCCTAATAGTGCCACTCCCTGTGAGATTGTGGGGGCCAGTTACATTCCAAGTACACACCCTCAAACCGTGGCCCACGAAAGCCGTTCTCACTTGGGCTGCTTCTTCAGGGATTTGGCCACAGCAATGAAGAGTATTACAAATACACTCTACAAGAATAGCTCTTCACCCATCAGCTTCTTACAGGACACCAAATAGTCTGGTCAGCTGGGCCAGAAGCTGGACAGAACACACCCAGGTGCTAACGGCATGATAAACAAGCAGTTAAACTGTGTTTCCAAGACCGAGAGAATCAAAACAGAGGCTAAGACCTCTCTGAGAGGTATTTTGCACTGTACAGTTCTTGCCACCGATCCCAACCTCTCACTTCCCACCTCTCTCCATCCACCATTGCAGTCAGGTAGATGTGCATGTCTCCACAGGAGTCCTCTCTTGAGAAACTCATCTCCAAGGTGATGGGGTCTGGAGATGGGGATTGGCAAGGATGAAGTCCCCGTATATGAGGCCAGTGCCCTCATCGAAAGGGTCCAGAAACCCCCCTCCCTCCTCCTTCCTGCAACAATACAAGGGGAGCCTCACCAGAGTCTGAGCAAGCTGGACAGTGCTTGCACTCTGTCCAGGAGCTCAGTCCCCGGACTGCCGGGAAACAGATGTTGCTTAACAGTCACCTGTTATTCACAGCACCAGGACAGCACCAAGTCAAACCATGCCCCACCCAAACTAAGATCCCGTTAGCTGCTTTCTCCTCCAATCCATTGTCCAAGCTGTACACCAGGATGGTATTTTCAGAGCTACTATGATTCAGCTACTGTGATTCAGTTGTGGCTTCTCTTAGCTGTGATAAAAAGCCTACAATGGAAGCTGGGCAGTGGTGGCACACGCCTTTAATCCCAGCACGCTGGAGGCAGAGGCAGGCGGATCTCTGTGAGTTCCAGGCTAGCCTGGTCTACAAAGGGAGTTCCAGGACAGCCAGGACTGCACAATGAAACCCTGTCTCAAAAAAAAAAAAAAAAAAAAAAAAAAAAGAAGAGGAATAAGAAGGAGAAGGAGGAGAAGGAAAGAAAAGGTCTGTAATGTTAAACAGTCTACAGGACAACCCACCTGCCACCCCCAGCAACTACCCAGGACCTCTCTTTCCTTTGTCTACACTTCAGCCACAGAATTCTTCTAGTTCTTCAAACTCACAAGCTTGCCTCCACCACAGGGCCTGTGCAGATCTGCTCTCTCCTCTGGGGTGTGTCCCTGATGTGGAGTATTGCCCTCTAGGAACCCCATGGCTATTGCTACAAGAGCCATTAGCTACAAGAGACTCTCCCAAGACTGGGGTCACTGACATCCCCTCAATTCGAGGAGGGCTCACTAGGTGTAGGAGGCTGATCTGAAAGGCCAGGAGTGGCTCAGGAGGTGGTGCACGAGGCCCCGCCCTTTCCTGAGGCTGTGTAAGTGTGGAGGAGGAGCCTCTGGTTACCTATCAGCCCACAGGGTGCCCACGCTCCTGCTCCTTCGGTAACACCTCGCCCACACCCTTGTAAGTAACCCCAGTGAAACTCACTGGTTCACCAGCCTAGACTGGTCTGTCATTGGTCCTACCTGGGATCATACTTCCCTTCCAGGCTTCTCTCCTTAGGAAGAGCACACTTGGGCTTCGCCTGGCCTGGGAGGCCGGGTGCCTTCAGGACAGCTTTCGCGGTTCCTCCTAGTCTTACAGCAGAAGGCAGACTGAACCCTCTGTCAGACATGCACACAGCCTTTAGAGGGTGCTTGTGAATGCGGGTGGGCAAAAGTTCGTCCATCACTGTACAATCCTCCTCCATTTTTGAGTGAGTGCAGTGAGTGCATCACCAAATCTAAACTCCTACAACTAAACCAGAGCGTCACATCAATGCAATCACCAGGCTCCTTCCCCGAGCAAGCCCTAGCTGGAGATTAAATGCACTTCTGTAGGATTACATGACTGATGTCTGTGTCCCTCAGGGATACGGTTCACATCTGGTCTTGCTCATCTCCACATCCCACCCCTTGTACTGCACCTGCTGTGGGGACTAGGTCAATGTCGACATTGTGATTTTGAATGGATTTTTAAGAGGTAGCTGTGTGAGGGCTAGCCTCAGTACAGTGGTTTTAAACCTTTTTGTGTGTGTGCCTTATTCCTACTTTTGAAGATGTAGTAAAAACTGTCTACCCACTCCATGAGTGCACACACATTCAGGGCCTTCTGAATGTGCCTGGCCCTCAGGTAAGGAGCAGTGGCCTCCCCCACATGAGTGTGGTGACTCAAGCCATGCTGTAGCAGTGGTTTTCAGAGTCTTAACAAATGGTTAAACACGGGAGCCTCCTGGGTGGTCCCTGGGGATGTCAGGGAGGCGTGGCCTGCAGACTCTGGTGGGTCATCCAGGCCGGCAGCAGCTGTGTGGCCTGACAAGCAGGGTATGAGGAGAGGTGAAGGGCCTCTGCTGCAGTCATCTGCTGGCCTTGCTTTCTCGTGTGTTCTTCTTCCCACTGCAGCCCTGACTCAGTTTTCTGTGAACCTAACGTTGCTCCAAAAAAGAGTCTGCTTTTAGTAAAAGGAGGATGCCTAAGACTTCCTGTCTGTGAGGTTCTCTCTCTTTTGACTTCTGCTATATTTGAGATTAAAATAGAAGAATTTAAAAACATCCCATTAATTAAAAATTTTTATTTATTTCATGTGCACTGGTGTTTTGCCTGTATGTATGTCTGTGTGAGAGTATTGGATCCTCTGGAACTGGAGTTACAGACAGTTGTGAGCTGCCATGAGGGTGCTGGGAATTGAACCTGGGTCCTCTAGAAGAGCAACCAGTGCTCTTACTGCTGAGCCATCTCTCCAGCCCCTCATTCATTCATTTTAACATAAGCCAATTATATGTTAGCATTAGTAATTTTTTTAATGAAAAAAATCAACAAAAAGTCACACTGTTTCACCATTTTTGTCCATCTTCAAATCCTGCTCAGCAGGCTACAGCTGAATCCTCACCTGGGTACTATAGCATCCCGCCTCAGGAAACTTCTGGAAAACACCCCTGTGCGTTTGTGAAGGGGGAGCAGAAGTGGCCAACGGTGTGGTTTATTTGCAGGTGCAGATCCTCTAACCGGGAATCAGACAGCCCAAGACAGAGCCACCCCAGTATTCTCTCACTGTGGTCACTGCCACTGGCCAAAGCCAGAAGCCACAGG
Source organism: Peromyscus californicus insignis (assembly GCF_007827085.1). Classification (NCBI taxonomy): domain Eukaryota; kingdom Metazoa; phylum Chordata; class Mammalia; order Rodentia; family Cricetidae; genus Peromyscus; species Peromyscus californicus. The sequence goes on from NW_026294436.1 coordinate 76,993,022, forward strand.
ACTCTTCTTACCTAGTTCGCCAGAAGCCGGCAACTGCCAGCAATGCTTTGCCAGTAGAGGCTGTTTGGGCACCACGGGTCCCTGAAGCTCATTTTGGGAAACACGTTTGGTTTGGCTGCTGGGCCTGTGGCTTGCAGGGCTAGTGGTTCTTACTGTCACGGACACTCTCTTGCTCCTGGTAAACAGAGAGCAGGTCATCAGGACTGAATGTCTTTCTTTGCTGTCATTTGCTTGTGTACTTCCTAGACCTATTCCAATGCCTCTGCCTGTGCCTGTGAGCACTGAACACTCCTGAGTCGATTGGGGTCCAACCGTGACTTTGATCTCATCACATGTTTAAAATTCAGCATGTATGGTCAGCTGTTGGGTAGGGATTTCTGATCTTCAGGACAGAGTTACTATACAGGAAAGGAAATGGGGTGTGTCCTAAGGTGGGGTACTGCTCCTTCCTCCCAGGCTTCCTCAAGCCTCCACCCACTTGGCTCATCCACAGGAAAGCCCAACAGAACCACAATAGGCTGATGATACCTTTTCACCTAACATACTAATTAACTAGATGCTTCCAGTTGGTAATGGGGAATACATAAGCATGTTAAAACCTTCCCCTCAGAGTTACAAGAGCCATGTAACAGGACCAGCAAAAGGGGAGAAACCAGCAATCACCATGGAGTATGAGAGCCTCTGTACTCCTGACAGACGCTATTCTGCAAGCAGTAGAGTGCACAGATTGCCAGAGAGTTACTAGTTCAAGCCAAGAAAGAAAAGAAATTGCATCCATCTGCTTTCTAAAACTCAGAGTCCTTTTAAACCTCATTTTTTCTATTTCATAAACAAATGTATCTTTTCTAGAATTCAAGAATTCCAAAGGATAGCAAAGAGTACCACACTTTAAGTACTTAAAAGATTTTAGAGTGTATATGTGTGTGTGCATGCACGTCAAGATCCCCTGGACCTGGGGCCATGGGAGGCTATGAGCTGCCAGATGTGGGGAATGGGAACTGAGCTCCAGCCCAGGAGTGGCATCCTCTCCGTAACCTCTGAGCCATCTCTCTAGCTCCCAACAATTTAAGTTCTTGACTCACCTTATGTTATTTTTTACTAACTCATTTTTAGGAGCACATAAATACTCTCAAATGTGGAAGCTGTGAACATTTAGCTTTCTGCAAAAATGTTACTTGTCTTAGTCTCAGGTTTAACAAAGTAAGATAGTCCTTGCTTGTCTGTCCACCCACCTCCAGTGTCCCAGTACTCTGTTTGGATTCATAAGTATTTGGAAAACTTGGGAATGTTTTCAGACATTGTGTTACAGTTTCTAAGAAGCCCAGGTGGGTTCCAAGCTCTGGTTCCTGGGGGAGATTCAGGACCTTGAAGCAAAACTCAGAAACATGTTCAAGACCAGCAACTGGACACTGTCTGCCCCACGTCTCACCAGCTATGAAGCCCTGAGTAAGACCTGTCCATCTCCACCGTGGCAGACCGCCCATCCACTGATTGCCACACAGGCACAGGTCCAGAGACGGCACAGGCCTGTGATAGTCAACTGTCCTTGAGGCCCTACAAGGGCAGGATTCTGACAGAAAATGATGTTACAATACCACAGTGGCAAGTGCCACCAAAAGAGACTTTGATGAAGGATTATTGGAGTCTGGAAGGGGCCTAGCAAAAGTCTGCCGAACCGGCTCTGTTGAGCTCACAAAGAAAGCAGCTCAGCCCGACTGAAGGAGGCATTTTATGGATGAAAAACATAAAGGAATTTCCCAGAGGGTATCATACAAGTTCTAGATTGGTTAATAATAAACTATATCCAGTGTGACATGAAAGTGATGGCCAGTTGTTTGCTGCTTGCTGGGGTCTGCACCCTGAGCTGGGGTGATCCATTCTGTACTCACTATGCTGGGGTCTGCACCCTGAGGTGGGATGGTCCATCCTGTACTCACTATGCTGGGGTCTGCACCCTGAGCTGGGGTGATCCATCCTGTACTCACTATGCTGGGGTCTGCACCCTGAGGTGGGATGGTCCATCCTGTACTCACTATGCTGGGGTCTGCACCCTGAGCTGGGGTGATCCATCCTGTACTCACTATGCTGGGGTCTGTACCCTGAGCTGGGGTGATCCATCCTGTACTCACTATGCTGGGGTCTGTACCCTGAGCTGGGGTGATCCATCCTGTACCCACTATGCTGGAGTATGCACTCTGAGGTGGGGTGATCCATCCTGTACTCACTATGCTGGGGTCTGCACATGGGCTGGGGTGATCCATCCTGTACCCGCTATGCTGGAGTATGCACCCTGAGATGGGGTGATCCATCCTGTACCCACTATGCTGGAGTATGCACCTTGAGATGGGGTGATCCATCCTGTATTCACTATGCTGGGGTCTGCACCCTGCGGTGGGGTGATCCATCCTGTACTCACTATGCTGGGGTCTGTACCCTGAGCTGGGGTGATCCATCCTGTACTCACTATGCTAGAGTATGCACCCTGAGGTGGGATGATCCATCCTGTACCCACTATGCTGGAGTATGTACCCTGAGGTGGGGTGATCCATCCTGTACTCACTATGCTGGGGTCTGTACCCTGAGCTGGGGTGATCCATCCTGTACCCACTATGCTGGAGTATGCACCTTGAGATGGGGTGATCCATCCTGTACCCACTATGCTGGGGTCTGTACCCTGAGCTGGGGTGATCCATCCTGTACCCACTATGCTGGAGTATGCACTCTGAGGTGGGGTGATCCATCCTGTACTCACTATGCTGGGGTCTGTACCCTGAGCTGGGGTGATCCATCCTGTACTCACTATGCTGGAGTATGTACCCTGAGGTGGGGTGATCCATCCTGTACTCACTATGCTGGGGTCTGTACCCTGAGCTGGGGTGATCCATCCTGTACTCACTATGCTGGGGTCTGCACAAGAGGTGGGGTGATCCATCTCTACTCTTGTTAGGTTAGGGTCTGAACCAGAAGGTGGGGTGAGGGTTGGCACCGCAGACTCTTTCTTGGAAGGGAATGAAGTGAGAACATGATGGGGCAGCACCTCGACGTGACCTCATCTATGTGGTTCTCACCAATGCCAGATGGCCCTTCTCCACAGCCAGTTCTCACCAGCCTAGTTCAGCATAGTCCCAGATGATGATCGGCAGAACCACTAACCACCACCCCTTGTGCCTTCAGCCCTAGAGGGCGTGGCTTCTGCTGTCAACCACCTCGTTTCCCAGCAGCCTCTCTGGGTCTTCTATTTGGCTTCTTGGTTTTCTGTCACCTGTATACCCGATACCTACATAACTGAACTCACTGTCAGAAACAGCTCTAAAGTCGCTGAGATGCTAGTGTGTAGTAGGAGAGCCTGTGTGGACGCCACAACCAGGACTCTACACCTTGTCTCTGGTGTTGACCTTGTTAGGCTCGATGTATGTGGAGGATGGCCAGCTGGGAATTATGGGAAGACGCTGCTACAGTGCACACAGCAGTGCAGGACAGCCCTGCTGAGCCAAGGCAGAGCCCTCCCTCACTTGGGAATCATTTCTGAGGTTACAGATGCGACGGGACAGGCCAGTGTTGGGGAGGAAGAAGGAAGCGCCAGGAGGGCGTGGCTTCAGTTCCTCAGAGAAGTGTGATTTCTCTGACTGCCAAGTCTACTTCCTCATTTCCAGCAGCTTAGCAGACAGCAACAAGATGTGGGTGCAGGGTTGAAGGGCATCTCTGGAGCCACTGACCCACACATGTCCCGAGGTACTGCTGCCCCTAGTTGGGAGGGAAGCCTTTGGGGAACACAGTCTCCCCCCAAGTCAGCTAGTGCCAACCAGGGATATTTTTAAGTCTCCAGGAAAAGCCACAGCAAAGCTTTCCCTCAAAGGCCTGCTTGGCTCCAAAGCTCTGGACCTCCTCCACAGCTGCCACTCTGTGTGGTCCCCACTTTCTACAAACGTCCCAGGGGACTGCCATTCCTCATTACTCTCCTGAGGAGCCAGCAGCGCCTGGTTGAGAGCACTCAATCAACATTTGGTAAATAAGAACACAGGGGCCCAACATAAGGACACGTGCAGAGGGGCACTAGATTCAGGGCCATGAAGACAGTCCAGGCCAGGTCCAGTTGAAGGGCCTGGTTTGAATCCCAGCACCCATGTGGTGGCTCACAACCATCCATAACTTCACTTCCAGGAGATCTAATGCCCTCTTCTGACCTCTGCAGGCACAGACATACATTTGAGCAAAACACTCACACACATTAAATAAATAAATCTTTAAAGAATGAAAAAAAAAAACCAATTAAAAAAAAAACAGAACAGGATATATGGTCCAGCTGTGGTGGGGTGGGTGGGGATACAGAAGTAAAGGAAGTTGGCAATTACAGAATATGATAAGCTCTTTCAAGAAAATAAGGAGGAGCTCTGAGAGCCAGTGCTAGAGGGGCAGGGGTGCACCCTGTCAGAGAAACAGAAGGGAGGCCATGCTGCCCGAGTGCCATCCGTGGAGGAGGGTGGCGGGAGAGGACAGAAGCCAGAGCTGCTGAGCCGGGTGGACCAGGGAGGCGTTCTGGCTTGTTCTGCCAGCAGAGTGCAGAGACCCTGCATGGGCTGCTCTGGTTCTAAAAAGACCTTTCCAGATGCTGAACAGAGGGTGGCTGAGGGTCAGCAGTGTCAAACGTCAGGAGGCTGACTCCACCCAGCGGGGAGGGAGACAGGGCAGACCCATGTGATGTGGGGCTTGAGGGTCCCCAGAGAAACCAAGGCTAGCTTTGGGGATTTAAGCCCCCACACCTGGGCAGAGGTGCTGGCATCCAAGGAAATAGGGAAAGGTAGAGTGAAAGGGGAGATGTCAGGAGCTGTCTGGGGCCCTAGGAAGATGGCCTAGCTCCTCTCCCCGAAGACACTGCTCAAGTCTCAGCACAATGTGCCATGCCTCCCACCTCCTCATGCCTCACTTCCTCACCATCTGTCTGCCCCGAAGCATGTTGTCTTGCTGTGTCTTCTCCCCTTGCACCCAGAGAGAATGTGATGGCGGGTGTAGCTCCATCACAGTCAAATTCCCAAGCCTGGAATTCTGTGGAGGCTGGGGCCACAGCTGTAGTTCTGGGAGGCATAGCTCCCTGCTGGCTAGTGCACACTTGGAAGTGGTACATGTGCAACTCTAGGGTTTCTCTAGGTCCTGGCGTATGTGTGAGCTTTTCATCGGGTACCTGCTGCTTCCCCAGACGAGCCCAGGGGCTGCTCTCCACATCTGGCCTCTTTCAGTAAGTTGTTCTCCTACCCAGAGCTGTGTGTGTGTGTGTGTGTGTGTGTGTGTGTGTGTGTGTGTGTGTGTGTGTGTGTTTGTGTGTGTGTGGCAGGGGGGAGGTGTGCAGGTGTGCAGGTGTGCCCGGCCCTCAGGCTGTTCTCACCCTACCCCCCACCACAGCCACACAGCCCACCCTTTTCCACTCCCCAGCCCCAGGTACACCTGTACCCACATGTGTGCATGCCTGTGCAGTCCAGAAGTCACCCTCAGGTGTCATTCCTCAGGAGCTGTCCCTTGCTTTCTGAGACAGGGTCTCTCATTGGTCTGGAGTTCACGAACTAGGCCAGCAAGCAAGTCACCAGCTGAGCCGTCTTCCCACTCAGTTGTTGCCAGTTTTCATTTCTGTTTTATCTTCTCGGAACATTTTCCTGCCTCCTTACTCAGTGTGCTGTTCAGAATGCAGTGATATCGGGCCATCCCACCACGCAGTCGGTCAGGTAGCTACCATGTGCAAACCACCCCATCTCTACAGATAGACTGGGGAACAAAAAGCACTGCTGAGTCGACCCAAATTCCCATTCCTTGGGCCCTGTCCGAGGGCTACACTCAGCCCAGGAGCATCTCCCAGCCAAGTTTTCTAGACTCCGTCTCATCTCTGGAGCTTCAGGGTATCATCTGACAGAATCATACCTTCCCAGCAGATCTGTGTCCCTTACCAATACCCCAGCACCTTTCTGAGGTCTTCCCTACCCTCCTGAGTGCATCTGTATTCTGCTCTTGAGTCATCTGGGGGTGAGGGGTGAGTCTGTTATAGCCCTCCTGCCCTTTGAATCGGTGGTCTGTGGCATATCCCTCTTTAATCCTCCTGGCCTTGGGGACACTAAATTCTTAGGTTCTCCTCCAAGGCTGACCACATCTTTAGAGGTTCCTCCTCCTGCTCAGCACCCCACTTCCTGCAGGGCTCCCCAGACAGGGCTGGTTCTCTTAGCCACAACTCCCAGTTCTCATTAGAAAGGCTCCCTCCTCTGAAGCCAGACTACTTCTGAAGGCAGGTAGGTACCCTGCTCCATCAAGCGGGTGCCTAACAGCACAGATTTAGTTTTTTTCCCTCTCTCCCTTTCTGGCATCCCAGTTGCTCACACAGACAGATACACGGGGCACACACACATGGAATGTGACATTCCAGTGACCATGTGGACACAGAACTATACACACTCAACAACAAACATGCTAGATTTAGCTTAGAAATCTGAAGCATTTTTAAGTGAGGATTGGGCCCCTGGTCCACCTTCCATGGTCTGGAGGTGTTCTGAAGGAAGCGGAGACTGAAATCACCCTAGTCAGGCTCCAGAACACGCACGGCAGTGAGTACAGTGGCTGTGGCTTCTGTTACCTGAGATCAATGTCTCAAACTATTAAGGGGAAAGTTCCAGAAATAAGTAATTCATGAGTTTTAAGCTGCACACATCATTTCTTGGTGGTGTGATAAAATCTTATGCCTTCCTACCCTATCTTGCTTGTGATATGGACCTTATCTTTTTTGGGGGGGTGGGTTTCCAAGACAGGGTTTCCCTGGATGTCCCAGAACTTGCTCTGTAGACCAGGCTGGCCTCGAACTCATAGAGATCTGCCTGCCTCTGCCTCCCGAGTACTGGGACTAAAGGTGTGTGCCACCACCACCAGGTGGACCTTCTCTTTCTCCAGAGTATCTAGGCTGTATACACTACCCACCCATTGGTCATCTGGAAGTTGTCTTGTTATCAGATCAACTTCTATGATTTCTCAGAGCTTCATTATTCATTATCACACATGAATAAGTAATGATGCTGGCAGTTTATTATAGCATATTGTTTTATTTTGTTTATTATTAGTTGCTCATCTCTTACTGTGATTAATTTATAAATTAAACTCAGTTATATAAGTGGAAAAACCTAGTAAACATAGGTTCAGTATTGTCCAAGGTATGAGGTAGCCCCTGGGTATTTTGGAAGGCATCCTTTGATACTTAGAAGCCTTGGTTTGACAACTGGTGGCTTTTAGCCGCCCAAGGTCATGTTCCAGCTCCACCTCTTCACTGATGCCTCAGTCCAAGCTCAGTAACACATCTCCATCTCAAAGCTGGGAACTGGCCACAGACATGAGCTGAAACATGGGTCCATATTTTATGAGAGGCAGATAGGGAGACCCCTTCTAACTGGCAGGGAGGTCAACAGTGACTGCTGTGGGATGTTCTGTGTGGCAAATGTGTTGCTGATTAATCAATAAATAAAACACTGATTGGCCATTGGCTAGGCAGGAAGTGTAGGCGGGACAAGGAGGAGAATAAAGCTGGGAAGTGGAAGGCTGAGTCAGAGAGACACTGCCAGCCACCATGATGACAAACAGCATGTGAAGATGCCGGTAAGCCACGAGCCATGTGGCAAGGTATAGATTTATAGAAATGGATTAATTTAAGCTGTAAGAACAGTTAGCAAGAAGCCTGCCACGGCCATACAGTTTGTAAGCAATATAAGTCTCTGTGTTTACTTGGTCGGGTCGAGCGGCTGTGGGACTGGCAGGTGAGAGAGATTTGTCCTGACTGTGGGTCAGGCAGGAAAACTCAAGCTACAGTGACTGAGGCCCATGGAGAAAACAGATGGACCAAAGGTGGTACTCACAGCCCAGTCTCACGGAGCGGGCCAGAGGCTTGTGAGGTCTACTACCCAGGCACACCCCAGATGCCTAGCCCATATGGTGGGCATTCCAGGGTCGGCTCCAACATCGGATACCTTAGATACTCAGTGTTGACCACTATCAGGATGGATCAGAACCACAGGAGAGGGGAGTAGCAGGGAACCCGGTGAGGCAATGTAAGAAAAGCAGGCAGAATGAATTTGGGGTAACTTTTTCCTCCCTCACTGGAACCAGTCATCTCTGGAAAGACTCATGAGATGAGCTAGCCACCAACTTCACAAATAAATATCAGGCAAAAGTATCAATAAAGTGGCCAAGGGTGACGGCACATATCAGCACCTTGGAGACTGAGGCCAACTGGGCTATATATTAAATAACGCAATAAAGAAAAAAAGAGACAGAAACTGGATCCAGAGGGACTGTCCTGACTGAAGCAGTGTCCGTGAAGGTAATTCTATGGGACCTATAGCTTGATTTTTTTTTAATTATTTATTTTTATTTTATGTGAACGGTGTTTTGCCTGCATGTATGTCTGCATGCAATGCCCATAGAGGCCAGGAGAGGGCGTCCAGTCCCCTGGAATTGGAATTACAGCCAGTGATTAGCCTTCATGTGGGTGGTAGGATGCACACTGGGGTCCTCTGGAAGAGCAGCCAGTGCTCCTTTAACTACCGCCCAGCTTTCCACCCCCTAGAGCCTGATTCTTCACCTGTTACAGCTTGTGCTTTCACATTAGTCTCCTACTTAGGGTTTCTACCGTGTAACAAAATAACCAGCCTCAAATCATACAGCTGTAAGCGGGCAAGGTTTATTTATTTTTTTAAGAGATTTGTTTTTATGTGTATGAGTGTTTTGTCTGCATGTGTGTAAATACACTGTGTCTGCAATGCCTGCAGAGTCCAGAAGAGGGTGCTGGGTACCCTGGAACTAGAATTATGGACAGCTATATCTCTCCATGTGGGTGCTGGGAAGTGAACCCAAGTCCTCTGCAAGAGCAGCAAGTGTGTCTACCACTGAGCCATCTCTCCAGTCCCCGAAGAAGAGATTTAAACACAGATTGCTCATCCTTGATCTAAAACGTGGGGATGATAGTGCTTTTGGATTTTGAACTTTATTTTTAAAATTTTGAAGTTTTGAAACATTTGTATATACATAACAAAATAACTTGGAAATGGGATCCAAGTTTACATTTAAAAACTCACTTAGGTTTCATAACACCTTATACATACAGCCTGGAGCTAAGGGAAAGAATGTGTGTGCACACTCGCATGTGATTGAACCTAAGACCTCACATATGCTAAGTAAGTGCTCTATCACGGAGTCCTGACCTCCCCACGCCACCCTTTGTTTTTTTTTTTACATTTGAGATGGTGTCTCACTAAGTTGCCCAGGTTAGCCTTGAACTTACTCTGGAGCCCAGGCACGCTTGAATTTGCCATCTTCCTGCCTCAGCCTCTACTTGTTCTGATCCTGTCTGCAGCTTGAGCCCTCCCTCGAACCCAGCCTCACTTCAGTTCTCAGTGCACCCCTTCCCATTGGCAAGTGCCACCCCTGACACCCGGGGCCCACTCCAACCTGCTCATCCTAGTCACACGCTGCTGCCACCTCCACCCCCCACCCTGTGGCTTGGCCTCCCAACTTGGGCCGTATCCTTGGCTCCTCGCTGTCTCGCAACACCAAATCCTGTTGCTCTTCTGTCCCTCGCCGGCCCCCACAGAACCACTTTCAGTGGACCCACCCTCACCCACGCCGCAGCCAGCCTTCCACTGGTGAAATTGGTCTCAAGGCTGGCCTCTGAAGCGGCTTTACTCCTTTACAGCCCTGTATCATAACGGCCCTTTTAAAGACTGGAAGTCAGTGGAGCCCAGTCCCAGTGGATACATCTACGAAACACTCCTGCAGCTAAGGCTCAGGGAACGCCACTGCGGAAGAGGAGACAGGAAGGCTGTAAGAGCCAGAGGTCAGGGAGTTTGCTGGGAGATTGTATTCCCTCGAAATGTCAGAAACCACGCCCACAAAGTTTCGCCAGCATGACTACCCAGATGTGAGTGGAACAAAGATAACAACTATGGACATGCCACAGTGGACGGGGGACGTCCATGATGACTCAACCTTCCACAGAGGAAACTATAGGAAACTATCGATTGCTGTGAGTGGGAGCTGGGCAGGTTACATTTAGGATTATACATGTCTATACATATACATATATGCATGTAAAACAATTAATGAAAAAAGAGGTCAAGAATTTGACAGAGAGCAAGGAGGGATAGGGATAGGAGGCTTTGGAGGGATAAAAGGGAAGTGAGAAATGAAGTATTATAATCTAAAAAAAAAGACAGAAGTTAGCCCTGTCGCTGTTCAGCTCCCAGGGTCCTCGACACTCAGGGTGGGAGCTGCTGTCCTTAGCAGTCAAGGCTGCCCTGCTGTGACCCTCACTCCGTGTTCTTATTTCCTCCCCCTCCCCCGCCCACTCCAGCCACAACTGCCTTCTGTGTGCTTTGACAGCAGAACAGCCTTCTGCTCACTGCTGTTCCGCCCTGCACTCCTGCTCCTTTGCTTCAAGCCTACCTCAGCAGCCCACACAGAAGCCCAGGACCCCGTCCTGCTGCACCCCGTCGTCCTGCTGCACCCCGTCGTCCTGCTGCACCCCGTCGTCCTGCTGCACCCCGTCGTCCTGCTGCACCCCGTCACCCTGCTGCACCCAGTCCTGCTGCACCCCGTCGTCCTGCTGCACCCCGTCGTCCTGCTGCACCCCGTCGTCCTGCTGCACCCCGTCCTGTTGCACCCCGTCATCCTGCTGCACCCCGTCATCTTGCTGCACCCAGTCCTGCTGCACCCCGTCACCCTGCTGCACCCCGTCATCTTGCTGCACCCAGTCCTGCTGCACCCCGTCACCCTGCTGCACCCCGTCACCCTGCTGCACCCAGTCCTGCTGCACACCGTCGTCCTGCTGCACCCCGTCGTCCTGCTGCACCCCGTCGTCCTGCTGCACCCCGTCGTCCTGCTGCACCCCGTCCTGCTGCACCCCGTCGTCCTGCTGCACCCCGTCCTGCTGCACCCCGTCGTCCTGCTGCACCCCGTTGTCCTGCTGCACCCCGTCGTCCTGCTGCACCCCATCATCCTGCTGCACCCCGTCACCCTGCTGCACCCAGTCCTGCTGCACCCCGTCGTCCTGCTGCACCCCGTCCTGCTGCACCCCGTCGTCCTGCTGCACCCCGTCCTGATGCACCCCGTCATCCTGCTGCACCCCGTCATCCTGCTGCACCCCATCATCCTGCTGCACCCCGTCCTGATGCACCCCGTCGTCCTGCTGCACCCCGTCACCCTGCTGCACCCCATCACCCTGCTGCACCCCATTTCTCCACAGCACAGGCTGCCTTCTGTCAGATGTTCATGCCTCTGCTCTCTGACTTCCCTACCCGAGCACCATGGGGGCGGGCGGGCGGGGTGTTTCTTCTGCTTACTGAGCTCCAGGCCTTGGAGCCTCAGGCACCATAGGTGCTCAGTAAGTACTGACTGAGATGAACAATTCACAGCCAGCAGGAGCCTCTGTGCCACTGAGCACACCGCTCAGGGACTAACACTTTTTATGCCAGCTATCTGTAGGCCTTGAAATCCTCTGGGTAGAGCAAGACTGGCCTGGGGTGGGCTGCCGGTGGAGACTGAAGTCTGAACAATGTTCCCCACTCACAGGGAAGAGCCCTAGAGGAGGCTCCAGCCTCAGAGCACTAGGTGCCTGGGTAAAGACGAAAGGGCTGGGAAGGATGTACACAGACAGGCAACAGTCCAGGTCACCTGATATCCACGGGGCATCTAGGTCCTGCAACCTGAGGCACCCACTACACCAAGTGCTAGGTTTAAAATCCCATGGACCAGGGTCCCTTTCACGAAATTTCACTGTGACAATAGCATGAGGCCAGCCTTTTGATTTCAGCCCTTCGTGTTTTCAAATATCTATTTCAAACTTTTCTCTACAAACCTTGACCACTCCCTCCAGCCTCCCCGGGAAACTTCACTTCCTACTGCACAGAAAACACAGAAGTCATCAGACCAGAACAGCCTCTACTTCCTGCCACCACACCTGTGCCTCCCTGCACGGGGGCCACGATCTGCCCTGGCTCTCTCATAGTGGCTGCAGAGGTAACCTCAGAATTCAGCCAAGCTCCCCAGCTGGCAAACGCCTGCCCTGGACTCCTGGGCAGCGTCTGTGGTTGCTCATGCATGCTCACCTGCTCTACATTCACGCTCCACATCAGCCAGCTCTATCCTTCAGCATTCAGTGCTGTCTCTCACAGGACTGAGCAGAACCAAAGCTCCGGACTCTCAGACGTCCCTGGAATCCCTGTGCCTTGTCCCCACTAGCCCGCATCTCCTCATTCCACAAACCTCAGCTTCCCAAGAAGGCCGTACACTCTTACCACCCCCAAACTTCTCTTTTCCGGCCCCCTGTGACTGACTTCACTAGTGCCACTGGTCATCTGGTTTTCCCTTATCTGTCCTTGAGGCAGCTTGTGACACAGTTAACCCCGGACTGTTCAGACTTAATACAGGTACTTTAAAATACTGAGGAGCTTCCTTGAAACCAACTGAGCTGGCATGGAAGATGGTGTACCATGATGTGAGGTCCACGCCTTTCCTCTCAACCCAGACATCCTCCCTGAGAGACCCACCTGCACGACTGCAGACCTCAGACACTCTGAAGTCAGTGCATCCAAAAAGGAGCAGATGACCCTGCCCTGGGTTGCTTTCTCCAGAGTTACTTCTAGGAAGATATTCATTCCCTTCTCTAGCAATGAAGCCAGCTCAACATACCTCGCCTATGGATTCTGCCCGTGTCCCTCCAACCCCGTCTGGTTTTGTAGTCATGCCATTTTGTTCTGCTTCTTTTACAAAATACTTACTGTCGTGTGTGTGTGTGTGTGTGTGTGTGTGTGTGTGTGTGTGTGTTATGCCTGCATGCATGTGCGTGCACCACATACACACAGTGCCTGCGGAGTCCAGAAGAGGGCACCAGATCCTTTGGAACCAGAGTTACAGACCATTGTGAGCTGCCATGTGGGTGCTGGGAACTGAACCCAGCTCCTCTACAAGAGCAGTCAGTGCTTGATGGGAAAATGTCTTTCTGTACGCTGTGAATATGTGTAAATGTGTTGCTCTGATTGGTTGATAAATAAAGCTGTTTGGCCTATGGCAAGGCAGCTTAGAGGCAGGCAGGAAATTCAAAGGGAGAGACAGGAAGAAGGCCGAGGGAGATGCCAGTGAGCCGCCCAAGGAGCAACATGTAATGGAACTCAAAAAAAAAAAAAAGCCACGGAACATGTGGTGACACATAGATTAATAGTTATGGGCTAATTTAAGTATAAGAGCTAGCTAGCAAAAGGCTTAAGCCATGGCATGCAGTTATACTTAACATAAGCTTCTGAGTGATGATTTTATAAGCAGCTGCGGGGTCCATGGGGCTGGGCAGGACTGGAGAAAACTTCAACTACAAGTGCTCTTAGCTGCCACCTCCCCAGCACGGCTCTGTTTCTTTTGTTTTTGATTTATGCTGACTTGGGAAATAGGACAAATGTTCCTAGGCTGTACCCAAGCTGTGTTCCCAGCGTCTTCCTCAGAAGGCAGAAGACCCTCTGCAGTATCTGCTTAGCCTGGTCCCATTCACCAACCCTCCTCCCCCAGTTCTAAGCCACCCAGGGGGAAGCCCTGGCTGGTGACTACAAGTCAGCCCCACCACTGCCTGCTCCTGGTGACCTGGAGTCTCTGGTTCACTTCTCTGGTCTGCTTTATTTCCCTCTGCTGGGTCCCTGTGTTGACCTTCTACCAAACGCTGTTCTTCCTTAAAGTGGCAGTCTGCTTTGGGTCTTTCCAAGGACCTAGAATCCTAGCCCCCAAGCCTCTGCCTCTGAAGCTGCCTAGAACTCATTCTAGCTAATCCCCACTGTGTCTTGTCCCAACCCACTCACCCTGCCCCTGAGGTCTCTGGCCTAGACTAAGAAGGGACAGCATAGGATGACATAATTTCTGGTCTACGCTGGCACATGGAAGTTCATCTGCTAGCCTGTGTCTGCTTTAGGTCAGGCATGCCTTCCCCAGATCCAGAGATCTCACAACTCTAGTGCTGTTAACATACAGCCTTCCTGAGCTCTCATACACTGGGCTTGGTATGGATATTGGCTCATCTTATCCGTCCAGAGCCCCAGAGGTGGGAGACATCACCACCTCTTCAAGCCAGTGGGACTAAGATGCTTATGAGACTTGGGCAACTTGCCTTGATCACATGACCATACCCAGAAGGTCAAAACTCCAGATTTGACTGCTTCTTGTGCTGAGACACCAAATACCCACAATCCCAGCATTTGGGAAGCTGAGGCAGGAAGGCTGATGCCAAGTTCCAGGCCAGTCTGGACTACACAGTGAGTTCAAGGGAAGCATGAGCTATGGAGTGACATTTTATCTCAAAAATAAAAGAAAGCAATCCAGATTCGGATCCCAGCCTGCCAGATTATGCAACCCACACTCTTCCACTCTGACATACCGAAAGCAATGCGTGTAAACCAGTAAGGCTTACAGAGACAATCTGCAGTATGGTGGAAAGAAAAACAGAATACAGACAAACCTGGGGACTGAAAAGAGTAAATGTATACTTCAGGCCACCCAGGAAAGCGGTTCCGAGCCTGGTCAGGGACCCGACTAGAACAGGGAGACAGCAGTGGACCTTGAAACAGTTGGAGAACTGGGAGGAAGAAGCAGCTTGAGATGAGTGTCTAGGGAGCTCTGGAAACACCACATTGAATCAAGGTGACCAATACTACAGAAATCAAGTGTCTTTCTTTAAGCCTCGAGGTTTAAGCCTCGGAGTGAGAAAGAACTCCAAGAGAGGAGTCTAGGGACAGAAAACTGATTTCCAGATATAGCCACATTGGCACCTCCAAAGCAGGAGGAGGATGGGAGGAATAAGGCCAAATTAGGGAACCCCAGTGGGGACACAGCCAGCTCCAAGGAGATGGCTGACAGACAGGCTGGCAGACAGCTGCAAGGCTCCTGCTGGCGACAGAGGATTAGCAGACCTCAGGAGCCTTCATGAGGCCTCTGAACAGCAAGCGCAGCAGGTGCAGGGAGCCCAGGGAGGCTGATTCCAAAAGTGCAGACACCTCTTTCCATAGGCTTCCAGTGAACTTAGGAGAAAAGAAACTGGAAACACAGAGCCTTCACATCAACAGCAGAGTGTAGAAGGCTTGGACCAGGAGCAGGGGAGGAGCGGGGGGGGGGGGGGGGGGGGGGGGGGGGGAGCAGCAGAGGGAGCCTGCCTCAGGAAGAAGACAGGCAGTTGGTTCTTCATGGAGGTGGAGGTTTCTGGCTGGGTTGGGAGGAGTGCCGCTTGGCCTTGAGGGAAGAAAAGGCTGTGGGGAGATTCCAGAGGTGTTTTGATTCGGTGAGGAGGGAAACTGACTTGGCACAGGCTGCCGAAATGAGCGTTGCCCTCTGGGCTGTCATGGATGCACACATCTGAGTGTGCTGCAGAGGGCACAGCAGGCACAGCGGGCACAGGTGCACATCACAGCCAGCTGCCTGCGACATTAACATGCAAATGTGCCTGGGCCTAGAGTCCCTGTCAGGACTAAGGAGCGTTTTCACTTTTATCTCGAGGTTTGCCATTCCACTTCTTCCTGAGACAGGGCTTGCCAGAGGCCATGCATAGGAATCCCTCAAGCACTGTTTTCTTAGCAAAGCAGCACAGAAGTGCTGGCCCAGGCCTGGTAGTGGTGGTGGCGGCAGGTGCCCCAGCCCTTGGGATTCCTTGTCTGTCCCATAGAATGACTCACCTCTCCCTGTCCCTAACGGTGCTGTAGACATCCCACCTGCCACCCCTCCCACAGCTCTGCAGGGACACCAGCTCCTGCCCAGAAGAATCAGAAAAGCTACAACTGGGGCCAGGAAAGCACTTAGAGACTGTATCTGTCCCTGCGTCCCAGTCATCTGCTTGTTAAGTCTTTAAAACTGCAGTTGTGGGGGCTAACATCTGGCTGGTTCTCCTATCCACCCGTCTAGAGAATTTGGGCTTCTTCTGGTCAACATATAATGGCAAGAACATAGGATCCTGCCCACTCCTATTGCTGTGAGATTTTCTTATCACTTCTGAGTTCCAGCTTGCAATAAGGTGGAGTTGGAGGAAAAGCACCTGCCTCTCCCTTCTCTCTGGGAGAGAGAAGCTAGTCTGACGTGAAAGACTATTAATAACCCAAAATCTTAGTCTGATTCCCAGGGTCTAATGAAGGTCTCACTAACACCTGTCCTCAGTAGCTGGGAGACACACCCCAAATAAGCTGGATGCAACTCAGCCAGCGTCTTTTAGGCTAACCAATGCCAGATTCCAGGCTAGACAAAATCAGACCCAGGTCCTGCCCCAGGCACTTGGCTGCCTGAGTGGATGGAGTAGGTTTGTTCACACAGCAGGAGCAGTCTCCAGCAGAATGTTGCCCACATTGCTGGGAGCAGATGCTCCAAGTACTTATGGGAATCTGGGTCCTCTTGCTGACCCCTCAGACTAAAGAGGAGGTGGGCAGATGTGGCTCTCTGAGAAAGATGAAGCAGAAACCTCCGAGTCCCACGCCTGGCCCAGCGGCAGAGCTCAGGGGTTGTTGACACACGGTGCTTCCCCCTCACCATCTGGGGGATGTGGAAAGCTGCCCTGACTCATAGGGTGTCGTGGGGGACCAAGGAGGACAAGTGACAGGAGTGATGAGCAAATAGGTTTGAAAGGGACAGTTTTTCTCCCAGGCAGCTCTCCTTTTCTTCAAGGTCCCCCTCAGTAAGGCGGAGGTTCTAACTACGTAAGGCGTGTTTCTCCCACTAGTCTAATGGGACTGACTCAGAGGCCTCGGCTCCCCCACCTTGTAAATCACCCCCAAGACACCCAGGACATGAAAGCTCCTACCCCCAGTGGCTCGGCCCCCATGTCATCCACCCACATCCAACGGGTTCTCTGCTGACGTTGGCCTTGCTTCTCCCACACTACAGGCCTCGGCCAGGGACCCTGAGAAAGTCACTCTCCTCTCTCACAGCCCCTTCCACAAGCTGGCCCTTCAAGAGACCCAGGGAAACTACAGTCCAGGACCTGGGGCTGACCCATTTCCTGAACTCACCACATGAACAGAACCTAGGCTTTTCCGACCATCACCTTCTTCCATTCACCTTTCCTGCCGTCCTTTTTGCCTTTTATGTTCAAATCAGTTGTCCAAGGTGGCAGGTTTTCACTCAGAACCTCAGTCGTGTTAACACTCCTGGCTTTGGGCTGCACGAAGCACGCCAGTCAGTTCTATTCTCAGAATGCTTTAACCAATTTCTTTGCATTTTAAGTCTTCCCGAACACTTTAAAAATGCATACATTCCTAGAAAAAGGAACCATCCTCTTTGGCCCCAATCCAGTTTTCACACCGCACCTATGCCCAATATTTACTACACTAAGCTGGTGGCTGGATGCTTTTCTCACAGGCTGTGGAGGGTTGGGGAGAAGGGAGCCTCTCCCCATTTCACCGACCTTAGCCCACACCCGAACTCCTACCAGCTCAGTGCCTGCCGCGGAGAGATACCGAGTTCTCAAGAAAGTAAATCTGAAATAGCCAAATATGGAAAGTCAGCAGGACGGAGTGGAGAGGCTGAGGAAGAAAGAAGCCAACCAGGGTGGCCCAAAGGGACCTGCAACAAGAGTCCTCAGAACTGTCAGACCCCACAGCTGGCTGGCAAGGAGGTCAAGCCCTTAATGGTGTGAAAACTGTCTCCGCCCACTTTGCTGGGTGCTCACCTCCAGGCGCGGGTGGGCTGAAATCTAGAACTCACCTTTGGGAAAGTCGGGTGCTGTCTCCAAACAAGCACGCGCTATAGCACCAGTGCAAGTTTGCGTTCCTGGCATTAAGCTCACGTTAACGAATTCTGCTTGCAAAGTCTTTCATAGGGGCCGGGTGTCCCAGGTCGCCTCCGGCCCGCCGTCCGGAGCCGCTTTCGGTTTCAGAGTAGCTGGGACGGTCCGCTCACCCGGCCTTCGCCACCAGTGGGGCTCAAGGGGCACCGCTGGCGCCCTACGGCGGCAGGCACAGGGCTGCTCCGCCTCAGCTGCAGACGCCGTCCAGCCCTAGCGGCCGGCTCCGGGAGGGGCGGGGCCGAGAATGGAGGCGTGGTCAGGGCGCCTGGGCGGAGGGGCGTGGTCACGACGTCCAAGAGGCGGGGCGTGAGGCCCTGGGGGCGGGCTGGAACTCCCTCGAGCTGGGCGAAGTATCCCCTTGGAGGTTGAGAGTCACCCACACCCTAGAAGCCTAGCCTTCTTTCTCTAGGCCCATCAGTACCTCATGTGCCTTTGAACCGTATGCATTTCGCTCTTCAATCAACCTCTCGACGGCCTCCCAAACCTGTCCGTTCTGGAGCAGACGCATTTGCTCAAGATCAGAGGTCTGGCTCAAAACATTTCTTCCCGAAGCTTCCTGCAGAGCAGTACAAATCCACCGCCAGCCCTCGTCCTGCTGTTAGCCTAACATTAGCTGTCTCTCAGAGTCGTACTTAGAGTTAGTTCATCTGTCAAAAGCTCCCCAGACAGCTCTCCTGGTCTTCAGAGCCACCTGGTGCCTGAACTACGAGAGCTATCTAGAGGTGACCGGAGTGATCTACCCAAGGCTAGAACTTGAATCCTGGCCTCCCAACTCCCAAACACAGGACTGTTACAATTCATTCGCTCCACACGTTCACAATAATTTCAGCCTATATGAACGAAACGGGCTAGCATCCCAAGTCAGACAACTGTGGAAGTACTTAGCTATCCTGAGTGTCGATTGCCCATCATTAAGAGAAGGGGGTTCTAGGTACTTTGGAGTGGACACAGGTGTGCATTGGAGCTGGGCAGCAACTTTAAGGAGCAGATGTGGAGTCTGGTGGAGCAGCCAACAGGAGCTGGAAATCCAGACGCTAGCCTTTGGTTAGTGAGATTAAACATCAGTGGGGAAGATGGCTTGTGGGCTTGCTTTGGCACTCTGGATCAGCTTACTCTTGTGAGAATTGAAAGAGCTGCGTCCCTGTCCTGAGCTGAAGTCCTCCCCTCTGTCCCTCCACACAGTACATCTATATGCCCTACTTCCCACCTCTCCTTACATTACTGCAAGGTGATACAACCCTATCTATATATTTAGACCCTGTCTTAGGGTTCTAGTGCTGTGAAGAGACGCCATGACCACAGCAACTCTTATAAAGGAAAACATTTAACTGGAGCTGGCTTACTGTTCATTATTGTCATGGCAGGAAGCAGGGCAGCATGAAGGCAGATATGGTGCTGGAGAAGGACATGAGAGTTCTTACACCTTGATTCAAAGGCAGCAGGAAGTGAACTGTATCACTGAGTGTAGCTTGAGCATATATGAGACCTCAAAGCCTGTCTCCACAGTGACACACTTCCTCCAAGACCACACCCACTCCAGCAAGGCCACACCCACTCCAACAAGGCCACACCTCTTAACAGTGCCACTCCCTTCGGTGGCCATTTTCCTTCAAACCACCACAGACACCGTAGGAAACATAGACGATATAGACTGGAAAGATCCTTGTGTGGTATGAACAATGCATCTATGCTTGGTCACTGGCACTATACTCAGCTATGATTCCCTGGTCTCTCTTAACCAACTGAATAAAGTAATCTGTTAACCAACTGAATAAAGCAATCTGTTCCAAAAATGAGACCCAAGGCTTTGATATGATGAAATCTCAAGCTGGGGCAGAGTAAATCTTTATCAAACGGTGGCCACCGGACTCCACAGACACATAGTAGGACTTTTTGGTGTGCTTGGGAGGGCATACACTTAAAATTTTTTTGCCTGCATGGATGTCTGTAACCTTGTGTGTTACTGGTGCTCAAGGAGACCAGAAGAGTGAAGTGGAGTTGCAGACAGTTGTGAACCACCATGTAGGTGTTGTGATTGAACCCAGGTCCTCTGGAAGAGCAGCCAGTGTTGGTAATGCTGACATGGTAGTAGTCAGAAGCTCCCGTTGTTGATCCCAGAGTCATGGGCAGGATGACGAAGAGATCAGACACAGACCCTGGGGTACAGCCCAGACAGATGAAGGTCATGTAGCCTTTCTTAAAAATTCTGATGGTGGCTGGCCAGGGGGGCTCATGCCTGGAATTTCACTGCTTGGAAGACTAAGGCAGAATTGCTGAGTTCAAGGGCAGCCTGGGCTACACCAAGACCTTGTCAGTTGGGGGCATAAAAGTCCTTGTGCCCAGAGCACTAGGGAAAACAGGGATATTAGACATGCAGGGGCCTCTCCTCAAAGGAGGAATGACTTGTTTTCTGCCCAGAAGGCAGGTGTAGTTATTGTTAATGAACTGGTGATCTTTTTGCTATCTGTAGAGGCACACCTCACCCACCTTGTGCTGTAGAGACAGACCTCACCTAAAATGTTTATCCCAGACTCTCCCCTCACTAGATAGACCTTTATTTTCCAGTTAATAGACATCCCTAGGGGAGATGTCACATGTACTTTATAGCCTACTAACTTCTCAGTCAGACACCACACCAGACTCTATGCCTTTTAGCTGTAGAACCCATCTTCATAGTCACATGTACTTTGTAAATGAGTTTCTGTGTATTCACACCTTAAGTTTTATTGTATACCTGGAATGGGAATGATTGTTGCATGCAAACCATTATCCAAATTCTGTTGTGTTTAAATATGCCTGCCTTAAACTGCCCAGATTCCCTGAGGTTTGATCCACATTGGTGAAGCAATCTGAACCAAGTTTTCATTCTCCTCACAGATGGCTCTGTCTCCTGCCTTGACACCTGCAGAGACACCCTCACTTGTTTCAAAACAAAGCAAAACCAAACATAAACATCCATGAAGGTATATGGGAAGGACAAAACATAATGTACATAGACAAGAAATAAAGCTGGATGTGGTAGTTTAAGCCTGTAATCACAGTGTTCAGGAGGCAGAGGGAAGAGAATCAGGAGTTCAAGTCTGTAGATGAACAGTCTTATTAAATAAGAAACACAGAGCCAAATGCAGAGTTAAAAGCCCAAGAGGTCAGAGCAGTAGCTGAGAGCTGAGACTTAAAACCGCCTTCTTACCCTTCCTGCCACTGACTGCTGTCCTTCCCCTCAGCAAGAGACCTACTTCCTGTGTATCTGTCTTTTTATTGACTTTCTGTTCTGCCTTCTCATTGGTTGTAAACCCAACCACATGACCTCCTCATCACTGCCTGTCTATATAGACCTCCAGGTCTTCTGTGGTTGGTATTCAGATTAAAGGCGTGTGTCTCCATGCTGGCTGTATCCTTGAACACACAGAGATCTGTTTGTCATGTGATCTGGATTAAAGATGTGCGCCACCACCACCTGGCTTCTGCTATGGCTTGCTATTAGCTCTGACCCCCCAGGCAACTTTATTTATTAACATACAAATAAAATCACATTTCAGTACAAATAAAATATCACCATACAAGTCAGCCTCAGATACAAAGCAAGTGTGAACCAGGCTGGGCTGCAAGAGACTGTCTCAACAAAACAAACAAAAAACAAAACAAAACAAAAAGCCAGGTGCCTTTAATCTTTGCAGTGAAGAAACAGGAAGTTCTCTGTGAGTTCAAGGCCAGCCTGGCCACACAGCAAATCCCAGGATATCCAGGACTATGTAGAGAGCCCCTGTCTCAGAAAAGAAAAAAAAATGGGGGGGGGGGGGAGAAACATGTGCACGTGCAGCTTAAAACTGCATTTCCTGAGGCTAAGTGTGTATAGTGCGTCCAGCACTTGCTCCATGTTAACCCACAGTCTTGGTCAGTGTTCTGTTGAGATACTGTGACCATGGCAACTCTAATAAAAGAAGCATTTAATTGGCACTTGTTTACAGTTTCAGAGGTTCAGTCCATCATCATCATGGTGGGAAGCATGGTGGCACACAGGCAGACGTGGTGCTGGAGAGGTACTGAGAGTTCTTGTGAATGGATGATTCTCTCCCATTCACCAATTCCCAAATAACCACTCAGAGGCTTACTATTACTTATAAATGCTTGGCCGTTAGCTCAGGCTTATTACTAGCTAGCTCTTACACTTAAATTAAACCATAATTCTTTTCTATGTTTAACCACGTGGCTTGGTACCTTTTCTCAGTGCAGCATTCTCATCTTGCTTCCTCTGCGTCTGGCTGGTGACTGCCTTGACCCCACCCTTCTTCTTCCTGTATCTCCATTTGGCCTTCCCACCCAGCCTTATTCTGCCTGGCTCTAGGCCAAAACAACTTTATTCTCAACCAATGAGAGAAACACTTATTCACTGTGTACAGAAGGATATCCCCCAGCAAGTTCTACATCTGGATCTGCAGGCAGCAGGAAGAGCAAGCCATAGGGCCTGGCTGAGGCTTTTGAAACCTGAGTCCACCCCAGTGACACACTTCCTCCAACAAGCCCACCCCTGTTCCAACAAGGCCACACCTCCTAATCCTTCTCAAGTAGTGCCACTCCCTGATGACTAAGCATTCAAATATATGAGCCTATGGGGGCCATTCTTATTCAAACTACACATCCACTTAATCATAATTTTACAGATCGGAAAACTTATCAATTGAACAATTTTCTCCAAACCACAGAACCCTGAGAGAGGTGGAAGATGAACCTAGGAAGTCAGGTTTGGGCCTCTTAGCTGCTAGAGTACCCTCCCTTCAAGCAGTGGTGAGTGGGAATTCAAGCAAAACAGCCTTAAGACAGAGGCAAATTTGAGCAGTTTTATTATTTTAAAAATATTCAGAATTAATTTCCATATTATATTTAACAGTAAACTAATTTAGTAGTCCTTAAACTAGATTCACCTACAAAGAGAAGGGCCGAAAACTATACACAAACTCTTTCTGCAGAAGGAAAGGGCAAACATCTGATTCTTCTGGGCACTATGGTTGCCTACAACCAGTGGTTTAATTGACTGGAGTGACTGTGGCCTTGGCCGCCAACTTGAGGGCAGGCTGAAGAGGGAAGGCTGCCACCTGCTGGTCAAATGCATTATTTCCCTCACCCTACACCGCAAGACTGGTGAGGTCATGTTAGTTGAGGACAAAAGGCATACTTTCAATCACCTAGCGACAGATGTGACCAGACAAGGAGAAAACATCTTTCCCTTGGGCTTGCAATCGCACCTTAAACTCCATTACGGGCTACAGCGCATGGAAAAGCCTGGAAAGCGTGGACAGCGGCAAGCCAATGGAAAGCTTTCCCGGCGGAAAGCAAGCCTGATTGTGGCGCACGTAAACACTCGCTGGTTTACCAAGTGTGCTGCACAGACATCCGTGGGTTTTCTTCCTGACCAGTGACAGATGATCCTTTCTATTCCATCAAATGACCGCCCTCAGCTCTGCCTGTTGGCGGGTTGACTCCTACAAAAGACAGGCAGCAGGCAGATCTTCTCCCCAGACTCATGTAATTTGTTTTCTAAGATCCTCTCTTCGGAGCTGGAGAGATGGCTCCGTGGTTAACAGCACCGGCTGCTCTTCCAGATGACCCGGGTTCAGTTCCCAGCCCCGACACGGCAGCTCACAAGTGTCCAGCGGCCCTCATCTGGAGGCTGCCAGCACTGCATTCACCAGTGCAGACGCTTACAAGCATGCTTACACAAACTCCCGCCAGAGTCCCAAGAAGTCACATCAGGAAGACCTGCCCCCTATCAGTAAACCTCTAATTTGTTAATGACAACTTGCAAAAACCTCAGTGCAAGGACTATCTGCTTCATTGTTTTCTAATGAAGTGTTCAGGGGTAAGAGATGCTGAGGAAAGGGGAAGGGAACCAAAGACAGGGGGCTGACATGCCATGACACCCAATACTTTGTGTGATAATTAAAAAACACAAATACAAGACCCCAGGAGCCATGCTCCTTCACTAAGGGACTGATAAAGATGAAGTGAGGGTAAACTGTATGTGTGATGGTCGTTGTCAACTTAACCACACCTGTGACAGATTTTCTTGATTGGGAAGAGCCATCTCAATATGGTCCACGCCTTCTGAGGGCAAGCCACCTAAATGGGCAAGGGAGAAGCTTTCCTTGGCTTTTTCCTGCTTGACCCCACTCTCGCTGGCAAGTTCAGCTCTCCTGCTGCTGAGGCATTCCTTCAGTGGTATCAGAACCTACTTTGGGATTCCAATACGGACGGAAGACCAGCAGCTCTCTAGGAGACCCCCTGGACTCCAGCACCAGGTCAGGGCTGTGGAGACATGCTGTGTTGTGACTCAACTCCTGGATCCTTGGCCTTTCTGTCAGGAGACAGCCATCATTGGGCCTATTCAAACCCTGCCTGTAAGCCACTCTAATAACCCTCTATCTATATGAAAACGTGGTTATATATCCTATGTACTCCCACAGGTTAGTGGCCATGGAACAGATGGCTGAACTCATACAGCAAGGCTCCTAAGCTCGACTTGGGTTCCCTCTGCGCTCAGATACCACCACCCTACAAATTAGGTGATTGTAAGGGGCTAAGTTACAAAATTCAACACATTTTGGTTTCTTGTTCATCTATTTCCTGCAATCAGAGTGTGGCTGTCACTTATTTTGGGGAGGCACACAGAGAAGGCAGTTCTTCTTGAGTCCTAAGCTGCCTTCTTTCTGAGGGTCCTGGTGTCACCGTGTTATCCAGGACTAACAATATTTAAGGGACAAGAGGGAACATTAATATAACATACCTACCTAATAACTGAATTTTGTACTTTTAGCCAAAGTACTTCATATTTTTAGAAATAACAACTGTTATTCCTGGCTTACCCCCTACATCTATTACTAACTAAAGGAGGTCCACATTAAGACAGAATTTCGCATTCTTTCACTTTCTTGTATGTTCTGTTTGACTCAATTGTAAGTTTATTCTTGACCATAACTTACCCTTGTTTCCATCCATATTCTCATTATTGCCATACTGGAATTAAATACTTTTTTCATTAGTTTTAATAGATATAGCAACAGTGTGATTTATTTTTAGTTATGCTATAAAAACACTTTGGTGTAGATCTCTCAAAAAAGGTAACTTCAGAATGAACGATAATGGTCATTAAGAGATTTCTAGGCTTTGCTTTTTACATATATAAAAACCTGTATTTAGAATTTCACAGTGAAGAGGTCCTAAATTCTCACACAACACAAGGTCATATAAAAATAGAAGACATAGACACCTTTAAATCTTTAATCCTTTAAGCGGCAAGCATATTTCTCTTCCAGGTCAAACACTGCTCCAACAGAAAGGAAAATAATGACGTGCAAATTATTTACAAAGTATGCAAAGCACACAATAAAGACATCTCACTATATACATGTGTCATATCACAAACAAATCTACGGTTTTCCTGCCGTGTGCGCTAGTGTTTGTGAGTAAAATTGCAACACATCCCTCAGGTACAGCACCGAGGCCCATGTCTGGGACAGAGCAGATTTTAAATGAATCACAAGATACTGAACATCTGGACAGAGGGTGCTGACGGACTTACTGACATTTCCCCAGACTGTACTGAAGGTCTTCCGACAGGAGAGCTGTCCAGGTGGAATATGTACACACACAAGACAAGAGCTTCAAAGAGAACGCTCTAGACAGTTCACGACACATAACCGTCTTCCATGGCTTTTAAAGTAAAAATAAGTATAAGCTCTTTAATATTACTTTTAAATCAGTTACAGTTTATATGGGGCATAAACTATTAAGGTGATCCAATGAGAAAAAGGGGCCTCTCCTGCAGATCGCTTTCAGTTCTGTCGGAATGGAGGGACCTTATGAAGGGAAACCTGAAAGTTAAAACTGACCAATGACTTTAAATCTAGGGCTCCTTAAGGCTGGGGAGCCTTTACATAAAGGGACTATTTTCCCAACACTTAGGGAATACATGACCCCTTTGAGGTGGGCAGCCTGCCACACTAGCAATCTGTCCCTTTGCAACAAGCCATGCTTCCAATCTGAAATCATCCTATCAAAACTATCAGGAACACACTGTCGAAATGCTACCATTGTAAAGTATTCTTTGTGGTGCTAATGATTTCATGTTGGAATAAAAAGACTTTTAGTCTGTTTCTTCAAAACAAAAACCTGGGTCTCAGTACTTTAGTTAACGGCACAATTATTGCAATAACACAACAGACCCTCAAGTTCATCTTGTGAAGGGTGCTGATGATTTAACCGTAAATCAAACCACAAGCACAGGCTGGCTGCAAGAACCGCACAAATGTACAGTAGAGATTTATCAAAAAAAGGAAAAACACCCTTCGTATCAAAAGAAGACCTTACTAATGAGTATGAGGGCAACTTTAAGTTCAGAAGATAGACTGTAAATAAATGCTGCTGTAGCCACCATCTCTACATAACTGACAAAATATATTCTGTTCTAAATTCCCAACACAGGCAGATACTAGCTAGAAGCGAATAGCATTTAGAAACATTTTTTTTCAAAATTAACATTTTCAAAGAACTTAAAAACATTATATCTCACCAAATTTTAAGTCCTTTTTCTGCAAGTAAATGATTCCAAACCTCTATTACTGATAGACAACAGGGTCAACGACCTTTAAACAAGGACTTTGAGCTAGGACCCCAAACTATGTTAAAGGATTATCAGGTTCAATACATTCTTTGTGGTTTCATATAATTGCTTTGCAATTGATTTAATTGCTTTCTTTTAAAGGAATATATTAGAATTCCTTTAGAAAAAAAGCAACATATTTTGAAAAAAGGGTTATGAAGCTATAATTTCTTAAATATGAATATGAACATATCAAAATCTGAAATGCAGGCTATTTATTCTTGCACTCCTAACATAGGAAAGTGTTTTTTTAAAAAATTTAAATTAAAGAAAAAAAGCAAAAAGCTAAAAATCCTTAAGGAACTTAAGGAGTTTTTACAATTCTTAAGTCAATATTTTTGTACTAACAGCTTTGAGTAAGAAGAGGCAGGAAAATAAGAAACCTCAACAAAATAAATAGAGTGAAAATAAACAAAACCCCCTTGGTATATAGAATCCTTTTCCTCCCATGAGATCCCACTGGTGAACACTGGAAAGGAGGCTCCCTGGGTGTCACACCCACTCACTCTAGTCCACTGCCACAGAACTAGTCTGCAGCCTCAGTATCTAGGAAGGATGTTTTCCTCTTTTGGATCAGATGAGTACTGGTATAATGATGGCTGAAAAAGAACCGCCACTTTGTCCAGTCTGACTTTTAGTGCAGTGAGGACTGTGAATCTGTCTGGATTCCAATGAGTGAAGGTGGCTGCTGACCACCAACCGTGGTCAGCACTGGTCTTGGGTTTAGGCGGGGTGGCATAGAGTTAGCAGGGCGAATGAGAGGTGGTGGAGGCTGGTTGAGAGTTGGCCGGGGTTGGATGAACCGAGCCTGCTGCTGGAGTGGAGGAGGTTGCCGGTGAAGAGCAGGGGCAGCAGGCAGTGTTGGACGAAGAAGTGGTGGAGGCTGGTTCAGAGTGGCAATGGGGACTGTTGGTGTTGGAGTGGGTGATGGGGCAGGAGGTGATGGACCCAGAGTCCGAGGAGCCTGTGGGGTCTGTGCCTAGAGGTGAGGAAACAAAAATACATGTATGAGGTTTAAGTCCTAACAAACTTGATACAATATAGTTCGGGCTGTCACAGGGAAAAAAAACCAAAACAAATAAAAACAAAACAAAACCATAACACCAGTGTTTATTGGAAGCCCAAGCTTCTTTCTTTTATTTTTAACCAAACAAAAAATAAACCCTTCCTTCCCCACAAAAAAAAAAAAAAAAAACAAACCAAAACAAACAAAAACCCAACAAAGCTACCAAACGGACATCTTTATTAGTAAACAGCTTAACAGTAGAAATAATACACTTTCCGCTCTGCTAGGACCAGAAATCGGCATGTCATTGTGACTTAGCAGTCACAAGAGAAGCGTCACTGAGGAAGTGTATTGTCAGCCTCGTGCTCATGTACTAGTCCTCACAGATCACCCTCACGGAACACCACACACAAGGCGACTCCTCAGCTCAGAGCGGCTCAGACTCCAGACACAAACACACCTCCTCTTCCTCGTCAGTGCTCTTTCCTGACGGCACATGAGAAGCACTTTTGGTCTCCTCCCCTAAAGCGGAGGCATCACCATTAGAAGCCTGGATTCCTTGTTCTGCTTCCCACTCCTGCAATACCTCCTCTAAGTTAAACCGACGCCTGTAGTTTACAAAGAAGTTCTTCACTTGGCCAACAGTCTTGTTGCCAATTACATCTGCAATAGCTTGAAAATCTTTACCATATCTGCGGACACCTGGAAGGCAAAGTAGACAACACACCTGTGAAGGGTCGGTGAGGAGAGCTGTGTGTACTACACATCATGCACACGCACATACCAGCAACCAACAACCTTCCTGATAACTCTGCTCCCTTCTCAGTTCTGAGACAGAGGCTAAGCTACTACTCAAGGTCACAGACGAAAACCCGTCAGTTACGTCATTTCATGGAGCCGGTCACTTGCCTCAACTGAACAATCAGAAACTTACCATTTTTACATACTCAGTTATTTTCTCCCATCCTCTCTTGAACTCTGACATAGTCCATTTATTGTAAAGCACTGAGTTCTTTGGTCCATCCTCAATCCACATTCATTTATTCCCCTAGTAGCCAGCCACCTAAATTTGAGCAACACCGTTGGTGAACAAACTGGATGGGAAGGCGCCATCTCTTTATCCCCTCAATGGACCGAGTGCGCCGTTTGGTTCCCCCATAATGAAAAGCAATTTAATTTGGGGCTTAATAGTAACTTCACCATGACTACTTGCCTAGCCCACCAAGTTACCAACAAATAGAAGTAATTAAATTATAAAATCAGAATTACCACAATCCAATGGGCTAAGGAAAGGGTCTTCCATCACTTTAGCCCATCCAATAGCTCTAAGACCTTGTGTGTGAGGACTGCTAGTACTCTCTTCTGGGAGAATCAGGTCTGTGCTCATCACCTTGAACTTAAGAAGGGCACACACTGCTACTAGAACATCTTAGGAATAAGGAAAGGCAGTAGCTGGCTTATGGGTTGAGATCAACAATTGTGCTTCAGATCTTAAAATGGGAGATAATCTGTTGAGGTAAATTCCAAGAGATACAAGGATTCATATTTAGAAATAGATGTGTCTGACTCAAAATACAAGTCAAAAGTTTTTGATTTATACTTGGGTAACTGTACTGATATCAGAAAATAATCATTCATGAAAGAGATGAGAAAGATGACAAAAAGGAGGTGTAATAAACACCACTTAGTCAAAAATGAGAGTATAAGACAAAGCATGTCAAACTCTCCAGAAACACCATGTTCTTACTGATACTGACTGACATGAAATACCCAAAATACCAATACAATGGGGAGTGATTCTGCTTGAAAATTCTACTCTGATTTAGAACTGAGAATTTGGGAACAAATATCTCCAAATAAATTCACCCAGCTGGGCTTGGCCGCTGGGGAGTCTGTCTCATTACTTCAGAGCTTTCTGGATGAGAAGTCTGACATTACCATTAACTACATCCCACTGTAAACAGAAGAGGGTTTATAAGCTATGCTCACATTCTGTTCTAAAGGAAAGTCATGCATGCCAACACAGACATCAGTTACAATGTTTAATCAACACAAATAAATGTATACTTTCTTTACACCCAAACTGACTTTCATGGTTCAAGATGAATTCTAACAGTGACCTAGTTACACTGAAGGTTTATATGGCAACAGAAATCCCAGGTTACCCGTAATAGTTACTGTTAACACTCAAGTAGCCCCAAGTGTTCTTCAGGAAGCAGCAGCTGTAAAGGGCTCTGTGCCATCTACATACAACCTTGAGAAAGCTGCACAGAAGAGAACTGATTAGAAGCCAGACAGGATGCTCTCTCGGCACTAATTTTCACAAGGGCTACTTCATTTACACACACACTCCTCCCGGAGTTTGATTACTTCTGACTGTTCCCTTCCTCCTTAATTTTCTCTTGTTTAACAAGCCTGATTCTGGCACCAGTACTGTCAAATGTGCAACAAAATTACAGACTCTAAGCTGAAAACTACTTCCCACGAGAGAGAGTGCAGCGTTTCTGAAGACCCTGGTGCAGTCTTTCCTCTATTCGCCCAGGCATGCTTATGGTGAACCCAAGCGAGGTTCTCACTACCCTGCAGACTCTCTGGTTTTGTGGGTGGCCCCAACTGGTGTCCTGAGGACAAATGCACCCAGATACCAATCTCCTCGGCCTGCAGGGCAGGCTTTGTACTAGCCGAAGCTCCTTGTGGTTGCCTCAAGACTGCAGCAGTCCCGACTGCTTGCTTCTATGTTCTGACAAACTCCAGAGTTTCTCACCATGAGGTGGAAAAATCCAGAGAAGATGCAGAGCAGCACTGGTATTATTGAAACACTAAGTCTGTGCAGTGTGCCCAGGAAAAGGGATAATCTTTATCATAAGGCTTTCTTCTCTTGTTCGTCCTCAAACTATGGTGGTCACACACAGTGGCTTGGTGTGTGTGTGGTGTGTGTGTGTGTGTGTGTGTACACACACACGCGTGCGCACACGATCATATGGAAACCAGAGGACTAGTTTAGCTGTTGTTCCTCAAGTACCATCCACCTAGTTTTGTGAGCCAGGGTCTCCCCGTGTCCTGGAGCTCACCAAGCAGGCTAGGTTGGCAGGCCAGAACCCCTGGGATTGGCCAGTCACTCCTCTCAGCACCGGGACTGCAACTGCACACTCCCATGCCTGGTTTGTTTTTTCTAACCTTGGTTCTAGGGATTGAACCAAGGTCCTTGTGCCTTGCACTTCTCTGGCCAATGCAGGGCTGCTTTATGGTCTTTGCTCTCCCTGACGATTCCACAGTTGGTTTTATTTGAAGATGGAATCCTTTGAAAAATCTATACAAAGTAATAGCACATTATCTGGAAGATGAAACTCTTAGGGTCTACATCGTGGTGAGCAGCCAGCTGGTGTCCTGGGACCGCTTCTTCAGCAGGGTCTCCATTAGCCCGCCAGAGGACAACCTGGTGCAGGCAGTGGCCAGGAACAACTAGACTAAAGACATGGCACCAGAGCCACTGAGTGGCCCTCCCTCTTCACATGGTCTGTGACAAACAGGGCAATCTATTGCTTCCTCAGCAAGGGACTTAAATACAATGGTTAAGTCCATCAAATGGTTTAAGGCACATCTGAATGGAAAGTCCCTCTGCTAAGGTCAGTGGGGCAAACATCTGGAGACCCCCTCCAGAACCACAGCTGTAAATTCTGAGAGGAAAATACTAGTCAACTTTCTAAACTTCTTGTTCTTGCAAATAATTACTTTCAATCCTTGATAAAATTTTAAAAATTTTGTCTGGGAGTTCAGAAAAATGGAACTAAGGGATTATTACCATCACATTTTATGAAGGTCCCATTTTCCCATCACTATTCTGCATTACTCAATATAAATACACCACTACACATAAACTTTTAAACATTTCCTGTTTCTCTTTTGTTAAAGGTAACTTTCTAGTAAAGTGACACAGGCAGGCAGTGTCTGAACAATGCAGACTCTGAGTTGGGGGACCATGTCCGCTCACACTCTAGGAGCATGTAGACAGTGGTTTCCAGTGACAGTCACGGACTCAGAAAGCCAGATGACAGCACAGCGTGGACCCACTTCTGGTGTCTGGAGACAACAGAACGCTAAGCACCCACAGTGCTGAGGGACTCAAAGGCAGCAGAACTTCAGGGCACTTCCTTTCTCCTGCTTCTCACATCAAAATTTCTTAGAAGAGAAATTTAATATACTTA
The DNA here is from genome assembly GCF_007827085.1 of Peromyscus californicus insignis. NCBI lineage: Eukaryota > Metazoa > Chordata > Mammalia > Rodentia > Cricetidae > Peromyscus > Peromyscus californicus. The sequence continues at coordinate 77,024,698 of NW_026294436.1, forward strand.
ATATACTTGGGGAATACAAATGTATCAAAAGTCTACTTTTGAAATAGAGTATGGCATCTAGAATCTCTGAGAACGTGGCTCTTCTCCATAACCGAGAGATACACTTGGACAGTGAAGTCCCAGTCATGGCTTCTTCTTCCGCTGTCTCCTGCTGCCCTCTGGGCCCTGGACTCACACCTTCCATGTTGTAAATTTCATCCCTCTTCAAAAGCAATGGGAAATTTGAATGATTATCTGAAGTAAGCATGCCAGAGGCTGGCGGACTCAAAGATGCCCACTCTTACAGCCTCTGTTATAACGCAAAGGCTACTCAAAATCAAAAGTGAGTCTTTAAGGACAGAAAAGTAAGTTTCCCATCCCCATCTCCTTTTGATCACTCCTGCACTAGATTTACCAATGTCTGCATTTTTAATCAAAGGTCAAACCAACCGCCTTCTACTTTATGAACCATTCTAGTTTTGGGTTTAACTATGAGATAAATCTAAAAAGGCCATTTCGAGATTTGCAACCTCGCTTCTCCCTGAAGGTTCACCACTGTGGGCTGCAGAAGGACGGAGACTTCTGCACAGGCGCAGCCCTCGACACAGTGCTTCCTTCCAGTCCCCGACTCAGAAGCCATGGCAGGTAAAAGGAAAACTAAAAACTAAAGCTGGTATCTTGATAAAATTTTGTTTTTCCTGAAATAGCATAAAGATCAGAGAGCTGAATCTTTTAAGCACTAGGAAATGATTATACTTCTGAGGTGGACTAAAATAACAAGAGTGAATATTCACACCACACTCCTCCTGTGCTGTCACATAAATACATGTTTTTCTGAGAATAGCCAATTGCCAATAACCGTTTCATCCCATGAAAAAGGCCATGCACATGGGGGAAATGGGATGAGAGCTTCTTACTGGCGCACTAATGATGTCCCCTTGGACTCCTAAAGAACCCCACTGAGATCACAGCAGGACTAGAATGCACACAAGGAAGATACAGAAGGAGACAGAGTCCTGCCAGAGCCGACTGATCCCGGTTCCATTTTCCACTAGGGGAGAAAGGAAGGGAAAATGCTTCAACTGTCAGCAATCAGTTGGTAACAACAGGAAGGGTGGATATACTATTTAAAACCTAGGAATGAAAATGATCTTGTTATGCTTTTCGGTTTTAAAAGAGTTACCAAAGACGTGTACTCAGATTGAGTTACTGATCTCAACAATGGCATCGCTCTTTTCTCTAGGTCACTATAACAGTCCATTATGAGCAAGACAAAGCATATTACATAAGGTGTCATAGCAATATACATGTATTAAATATCCTGGATATAAAGTGCCACACAAATTAAAACATGTCAAAACAATTTATTATTGCTTTGCAATACTGAAGCGGTTGTTAAAGGATTTACCACGTAAAAGTTTATCATAAATATTAGAGAAAAAAAATTCTCGCGAAGCAGCATTTTACTAGCAAAGTCTACGTGTTAAACCGACACTGTAGTTATACACACACCTCAACCAGTGAGACTCAGGGCATTGCTCCAGTACACTGTTTATAAGATACACTTCTAGGTTATTTATGTAAATGTGTGGGCATACAGGACAAAACAGACCTTTCAGTCCTTTCTAGAACAACTACTTTAGACACAAATAGATAAATATTGTTTTATTTTATGAACTAACAATAGAAACAAAAAGTTCAAACAAAATGAAAACAAAAATTCCAAATAATTTTAGTCTAAAGAACTAAAAATGAGGCATTAACATATTGTTTTAGAAAGACCTTCAAAATCCTAAGAGCAAGCATATTTCCATGCAAACTGCTGTTAGAGTAACTTATTTAAGGGTAACTTTCTAAATGTGTATCACAGAACCCTGCACAGGCCTCAGCAGGAAGGAACTGTTGGGCTCTAAACATTAGCACTCTCTTCTCTTGTTTCGGTACTTTTGAGCTATCTGCACATAAACAGCCCAGGCCACACACAGGAGCCTTACCACTCCCTTCCCTTGACTGCAGCTCTGTATAGTCCAACCAAGCTGTTTGATTCGGTGGACTCTACCCCTGAAAGCTATCAATCTCAAGTGCTATGTGGAGAATGATTACCCCAAATTTTCCTTGGAGATCCTCTTCAGAAAATCCTTTGCTGGAATAGTTTCTATTATGGTACAGAATTAACATACTAGCCAAACACTAGAAATCAGGGTTCGGTTCTTATCAGGCCACACTGCAGGGGAGGAGAATGGGCTTTGCATGAATAAAAAGAAAGCCTGCTCAAACTCTTGGCAGAGTTCTAAGCCCCAGTTCTAAATGCACATGATGCCACCTCTAAACAAAGAAGGATGAGTGTTTGGAAATATTATCAACTCTGCCCACGCTTCACAGGAGCCCCCCTCTCACAGCAGTTAACCTTGGCAGAAAACTCTTAGTTCTCAACACAATGAGGGCTCACCAAACAATAAGCAGACCACATTTAATTCACACAACAAATTCTGCAGATAGTTCATCATAAAGAGAAATAAATCCATGCTGGACACAAAAAATATACAATTTGCCCTTAAGCAGCTCAAACAGAAGAAAACCCAAGTTTACAATGTTCCCCATTTGCCCAGGGGTGCGTGCCATTGAGTGTTCACACAAACAGCAGCGGTATGATAGCACTTCCCCGGGGTGGACAGTCCCTTAAAGGCACTCCGTGGGCTATCTCTTTGAAGGAATGACACACAGAAAGCACATCATTAATATTTTCATAACCTCACACTTATCAAGTAGAGAAACAAAGAGCAATCAGACAAGTCAAAACTTATAGTTTATGTTCACAGGTGTCATCAGTGTGACAGTGACAAGCGGCACACCCTGAAGCTGAGCCACAGAGCGCCATGGGATTGGTTGTGCTCCTCGGACCCTAAATCAACAGATTCAGTATGCCACACCAGAAACACAACACAGGATCCCTGGTCACCAGGACGGTGTGGTGGACGCAGCCCTTTCTTGTCACCTTTCATGACAGTTAAGAATAAACAACAATAACTGCTTATCTTTAGTATACCTTGCACTGCTAGAAGCTGCTCCTCTGTGGTCCAACGGGCATTAATTTTCTGATTTGACTACAAAATTAAAAAGAAGTTTCCTAATGAGGATATGAAGACAGACATTTTTCCAACTTGCTTTTTAAAAACTTTTCACCAAATCATAGACATGAGACTAATATGCTGACTCTTGGAGGTTTTATTTTCAGAAGGATTAAATATATCTTGAGTTACCTTTTATCTACACAGAAAGATAACAAAAGAAAAATGCACTCATTTGGGAGACTGAACAACACTGATATTTCACTCATTTTTCCAATTACAATGTTCCTATTACACACCACAGATACTGGTTTTAGCCAGCTTTTAACATTTAAGAGACTGTTTTCTCTCGAGAGGGCCTGTGACTCTAAAGTTTCTTCACTTCATGTGAAATAAAACCTATGCTTTCTCCTCTAACAGTTGTACAAACCAGACTAAGAATGGAGGATAAGACCAAGCCCTAAAATATTTCTTTAAATTTCTGAAGCAGAAAATGATTCATTGATAAGACCTTTTATTTTTTTAAATCCCAGGACTTCCTAATGTTGCTCTCAAAGTCACGGTTAAAAACCCCACAGCAATTACCACCTAGCCAGATTTCAGGAGCTCAGTCCACTGGTGAGTAAGTCAAGGACCTTTAGTTAGAAGGAGAGAAACCGGTACAGCAACTCACAGATGACCACCGGGGAGACTGCCAAGGTGAAGTACGCTGGCACAGGGCCTGGACTTAGGGCAAATGAGCGGGCAGCGAGCGTCCTTTGAGACGGCACATCAGCTCTCACCTCCGGGAGGCACCAATGAAATGAGGTTTACACCTCCTTATAAACAAGTACTCAGAAGAAAGAAACAACTTCAAAGTCAGAGACAAAATTTGAGAGGACAAAAGGAAAAAGATATAGAGCAAGGAAGGAACAAAACCAAAAACCAGAAATGACTGATTTTCAGGAGAGATAAAGGGGGCAGCAGACAGCCCGGGCAGCAACCAGATAACAAGCTTCGAGGACACTGATGGAGGCTGAGGAGCACAGGCTCTGAGACACACAGGGTTGGCCAGCTGGGCCTGGGTCACAGGACTGTAATTCCAGTGACGTGGGAGGCTGAGGCAGGAGGAGTTCGAGTTCCAGATCAGGATGGCTACAGTGTACAAGGATAGCCTAGACAGCTTATGAGACCTATCTCAAAATGAAACACACAAAGAGGTCTAGGGACCCCAGGACCCTCCCTCAGTGAAAAGGAATCAATAAAAGAAACCCGGAAACTCAAGCAGGTTCACAGAAAGAGAGCAGCATGGAGGAAGGGCAGAAGCTGAGCTGGTGTGTGAGTGATCTGAAGCTGTTAAGTCAAAACCAAAGGAACTCACTGTCAACTCCTCGAAACTGGTACTGGAACCATTTAAAATGGTTCCAAATATTTCAGAGTGAATGGTGAAAAAATAAAGGGCTTACTGCAACTTAATCTGACCTAGAAACAAAAACATTACAAACTGGCTCATTCCTTTTATAAAAATAAGGCTCTTATTTATTACTGTTGTGTGTGTGATGCATGTCTATGCTGTGCACACAAGCGGCTAGGTGGGGGTCTGACAACAACTCTGGAGAGCCAGTTCTCTCTTTCCACCTTTATGTGAGTTCCAGGGATGAAACTCAGGTCTCCAGGCCTGTGTGGCAGGTTCCTTTCCAGATGAGCCCTCTGGAGGCCTTGTTCATCCTTTGAGGCAGTTAACGACTTGGTCACCATGCTCTCTCTTCATTTTTGACACTGCTTCTTGGACTACAGAATGGACCTTATCCTTTGGTTTTGAAAAGCACATGGGGCTTTGTTCTTTGAAGGCTTCAATGTTTTTCTCAAGCCCTTTAACTCTTTGTTGATCTAATCATTCTTTCGAAAGTGCTTCGTTATTATTTTTTTAACTTTTGCTTCTGAGGGAGTTATCTGTCAACAATCTTGTAGACAACAGAAGCCGTTCTCTTGCACAGACATCATCAGGTTTTCATCTGGGCAAAGTCTAGAGTTTCATTTGGTTTGTACTGTATTTGCATTTTATTAACTATGGACATGCACAGTGCTGTGATGGTCAGGACAGACAGACAGCAACTGAAGTTAATGGGGAGAGTGAACACATCCTTGTTGGCTAGCTTCTCTGGTTCAGTTTTGATACTGGGTCTCTCCTGTACAAACAGCGACACTTACTTCAGAAATCGCTGAGGATGATACAGAGATAGTGCCCGGGTCAATGAAGGCTGATTGGTGACTGAAATCTGCTGAAACTTGTAGGAAAATATCACGAAAAGGGAACAAAAATGAAACAGAAATATGTACACTATAAAAGTGCATTTTCATGTAAACTTTAGAAGTGTCTGAAAGGCATGGTCCATGTGCAGAGAGTCCTGAGGTCTGTGTGGGAAGAAGGGCCAAGTTCTCTCAGCAGCTCTGCAGGGTTTAAAGCAGAACTTTATTTATTGCCACTCACCACAGGAAGGCAACAAGAACAAGGCTGGAGGTCTGCACTAGGCCTGACAAGGCATAGCTGTGTTGGGGGAGGCGAGGGAGAGGGTGTGCAGTGGGCATGACTTTACCAGAACCAGACTCTTAAGCCTGGAGAGCCAGCAGAAGGCTGTGCAGCCGGGAAGTGCTCATCAGGGAGATGATGGGGAAAGGCGAAGCCAAGATGCGTTTCATTTGGGACACAATGAATGTGAGGTACCGGGATATTCAGGTGGAATTCAGGTTTCACATGGACAAAAACGCAATATTCATGTATCCAAACTATTTTTGAAGGTTTGAGAAAATTTTATAACAAGGGAGTCATTCACACATTGCTTAAATGTGAAGTTCTTACACTAGGCTACAAGCTTTAAAAACAATTATGCTGTGTTCCCTCCTAATGGCTCCTGAATGTTCTCCCAAAGGCAGCCGAGGACACACACTGTCCTAACACATCTACCAGCACTGGGACAGAGCACTAGGTTTTTAGCTGAACCCCAATATGACTGCTAAACTGATTTGGACCAGTGTTGCATAAAGACATGCATCATACACTAGGAATTGCTCGCTCTCCAAAGGGATACACCGGGGCTGTGTGAAAACGAAGAAGAGACTGAAGGAATGACACTCAGTTTGCAGGCCGTGACTGTGCAGTCTGGCGCATGCCCCGTGATGCATGCCCCGGGATGCATGCCCCGGGATGCAGTCCAGGGGAACTTCCGGTGTTGCTGCGGCACTGCTCTGGCTACTACCACACATGCCTGCTGGTCCCTCCGTTTCCTTAGCCGGTTGAACATTTATAATGTAACTTTAACACTGTGAAGGGATGAGATCATACATCTCCAGGAGAAAAGAAAATGAATTCTGAGCATAAGAACTTAGACCACGCCTGTATACATGTGTGTGAAAACTACTGTTGAGGGAAGACAGTACTAACAAGAGAATGCAACATCTCAATGGCTGAAAAAGCAGAAGGAAAAGGAAGGCTAACCACCTAAAACAGAGCTTAGGAAGAGGGCCCGGGAACCCAGTTCACGTTTCTGGCCTTCAGCGACGACAAGTCAGTTAGCCTTTAAACCGTAGCTCTGGTGGCAAACTGCAGGAAGGAGATGCTGAAGCTGGTTAGGACTGAGTGTTTGATGGAATGGAGACAGGGAGCAGGGGAGACTGAGGGAAACAGGACAACATATTTTAAACATACAGGAGGTCTTTAAGTTATTGACCCCAGAAACTTTAATTTAAAGAAAGGATAACTAGAATTTGACTCATGATGAAAACTAAACTCTGTAGCTGTCGTAGCAACCCCTAATCTGAAATGCCTGTTTTAAAAGTAACTACACAAAATCAGACAGTAACAGTAACAATGCAGAAGGTCACAAAGGGCAGGCCGACCAAACACCAGACACTTGCACTGACCCTCCCTGTCACATCAGGTTTTCTTATCTACTTCTCCATTTTGTCACTGGCACGTCATATCATCTCATAAGAGCTGGAAAAGGTTACCAGGTTAAACTTCCTGCTCAAAGCTGGAAACTTGAGCACCCATCATAACGGTCGGAAGCGAACACACGGGATGGGAATACCAGTGGCATCGCTTTCAGTTACAGCTCTTCCTTCCCAGGTCCACGGATGTCACTGCCGCCACCTATCTGCCACAGTCATAACCAAACACACCTCCTCCACCCAACACAGATTTTCAAGGAGACCCATGCATCTCTAACTTTGAAGTGGAGTTGTCTCTTGTTCTCATTCCTACGGCTAAACTATTCTACTTACTTCTTACTTCACATCTCACATGCTTGACACTTTAGCAGTAAGCATGCTTGCCTATTCTAGTTTATCTCGCCTGGACACTGCCAAAACAATTTTCCTATAATGACATCATTTCACCACTTGCAGGGCTTTCCCCTGTACCTGATTTAAAGGTATACTTCTCCTAGCTCTCCCAAAAGCATTGACACCCTGGCCCCTGCCTAACAATCTCTATAACAAACACCCCTGTTTATATTTCCCATTCCATGTGTTCATTCTCTGCATCTATGATCGCCTTTCTAGGCAGAAAAGAGTCTCAATATGTTACCAGTTCACCAGCTAGCCTCCATCGCCGTTACCCTCTCTCTGCCTGGACCCCTCTGAACTTTGCACATGTGCACAAACCCCATTTATCCCTGTCCTCATCAGGTCTTTCCTGATGGTCCAGCCAGAATGAGTCATGTCCAGAGACAAGATCTCTCTATGAAGTGCTGGCTGTCCCTCTGGTCTCTGCCTCCTGAGCACTGATATTAAGGTATGCACCACCACACCTGGGCCCTGCCCTGTGTTTAATACCTGCTGTACTCACATAATTTTTAAATTAAGAATCTGCTAGAACATGAAATTTTACTTTATATGTATTTAGTATTGAGATCTGATAAACTTCCATCAGTTTATCAGATAATATCTGGATTACAAATATTGTTTTACGCAAGGGGGGTGATTACCCTATCTCTATGTGTTCTCCCCTCCTCCCACATTTCCCACGGTACCTAAATACTGCCTCACACAAACAGGTAAGCAATAAATAGTGGTAGAAGTGAATGTACTTTCTTCATTAATTTTTATTCTAGCTAAAATAAAAAATCTAAAGCCAAATTCATAAGTAAAGCTCCTTAATAACAATGAGCACTGCATTTAATGACATGATTACTCAAAGGTTATTAACAGTTTTGATTAGGTGAAGTCTAATCCAAGAGTGAAAGGATTGTCTTTCAATGTCTTTGATGTGATATAACTGGTATTTCAGAATATATCCATTCATATTGCCTGGTCCCGAAAGCAACAGAATATGATAAACAAATACACTGTGGAGACTTTCTGGATGATGGTGCTTTATGTACTTCAAGTCAGATGAGATCATTAAATCAGCCAAATGCATCCAGACTTCGGGGAACCCATATATGAGGCTAAGATTTTGATGATTTCATTTTGCTCACTGTTCTTATATCAAAAGATATAATAAATGTTTGATAACTTCTATTGCAGTAGCTGGCGGTTCTGCTATTCTATGACACTTTCTGCAAGTTTCTGGCAGCACCATGCACACTGACCAATCGGGTCTAACCCTGGCTACAGGAGATGCTACTATGTAGTGCTTGGTGATCTTGAGTAAGTCAGCAACCCCTGAGGTGCCAACTCCTCACATGCAGCAGCTGTACCTGCTTCAGTTGCCCATCTAAAGACCAAAGAGGGAGTACACAGTCAAGACAAGCTGCTTCCGGCACTTTCCCGTCTTATACCATGGTAATGAGTGAAACTACCCTGCAATACTATAGAAAAGAATTAACTTTTCCTTGAGATTTGCTACTTCTTCTGTAAATTATCTGGGCCTGTTTTCTTGTGAGAGAAAAATGTTGATTATAAGTTATTTAGCCTTTCCCCACACCTCTTGGGAACTTTAGTAGAACATCTAGAAATTATCTATTTTATTCAAATTCTTAAATATTTTTTTGTTTTTAAACTTTATTTGTGTGGGTGTTTTTGCCTGCATGTATGTCTATACACCATGTGCATGCCTGATGCCTGTGGAGGCCAGAAGACAGCTTCAGACTCCCTGGAACTGGAGTTACAGACAGTTGTGAGCCATCATGTAGGTGCTGGGAATTGAACCCAGATCCTCTGGAAGAACAGCCAGTGCTCTTAACTAATGAGCTATCTCTCTAGCCTCTAAATTTTCAAACTTTTGCATGTAAGTTATTAGTAGTCTCATAGTTTTGTTTTTTATGTACAACATTTATTCACTTATTTATGTAGTGGGGGAGTATGCATGTACCATGGTACATATGCAGAAGTCAGAGGACAGCTTCTAGGACTCAGTTCTGTCTCCATCATGTGGATCCTGGGGATCAAACTGAAGTGGCCAGAATCGGCAGCAAGTGCCCTTACTCGCTGCGCTGTGCCGTTACCACACCCTCCCCGCCACCTGTCAAGTTTGTTTTTGGTTTTTTTTTTGAGACAAGATCTCTCTATGAAGTGCTGGCTGTCCCTCTGGTCTCTGCCTCCTGAGCACTGATATTAAGGTGTGCACCACCACACCTGGGCCCTGCCCCTGTTTAATACCTGCTGTACTCACATAATTTTTAAATTAAGAATCTGATAGAACATGAAATTTTACTTTATATGTATTTAGTGTATGATTAAGTAAAACATTAAAATAACCAATTCAAATTTTAAAGTTTCATCTTGCAATAATAAAGGAAAATAAAATATTTTGTATTATACCTCCCTTAATTTCATGTCACTGGAATGTATTTAGTTTACTTATGGGGCTTGAAATGAGATCCTGATCTATGCGTTTTTCTTTGCTTCCCATAACTAACCTTGATGTGCAGAGCACTTCTTACTCTACTGTCCCCCTCCATTTTATCTGTAGATATTTCAGTTAAATGTAGGAGGCATGGAAAGGGCACAGGAACATATACAATGATTTGGTCATTATATACATAGAAAGGCCAATTCAGAATATGAATTGTAACTTGGAAATCTTTAAAAAAAATCAAAGATTTTACAGCTGGAAGTTTTGTAAAAAGACTTGTTTGGATTTTAGGGGCATTCAGGTTCTGCTATAATTACCATGAACACAGAAACAAATCACAAATAAGGCTGAAAAAATGAGTAATATATAATCTTTATATATGAGATTTTATATTTTCAGGCAGAGTGTAAAAAAATATACAAAGTAAAATCCAGATTGAAATTTGAGCCCAAAACAAGTGTTTTAAAATAAGATTTTGTTTAAGAAAAATCCCTTGTGATTTATTCTTGTTACCAAGTCACATGGCGGGAAAGTGCTCTGAACAAACACTGCTTGTCCCAGACAAGTACCGCCTTCCCACAGACCTTCCAGCTCATCAGTGTTTTTCAAAGTACTTGCTGAGGGCAGGGGGAAGTGAATTAACTTAAATATGAAAACACTCAAGACTCAAAAGATAACTGTGTAAATGAAAAATTAGGCACAATAAATTGTTCATATTATGAAAACTTCAAAAAAGGACCAGAACTCAAAAGAACAAGGTGCTCACACATGGATTTTCAGCATCATACCTCAGGAGGTTTGAACTCTTCAATTCCACCTTCCATTTTCTGCTTAAGGGCACTGTTTACTTGCTTAGCATTCTGAACCTTCACAAAATAACAAAATGTGAGTCAGACCATGTACTTAGTACATTTTTGTGAGTATTACATAATGAACAGGACATATATCAAAACCATCTCAGGTTTTAGTTCAGGAGAACGACGTAATTATCACACCGAAGCGTACCTTGCTGCTGCCATTCAAGTAGCACATACTTGATGGATTGCTAAGACTTTGAACAAGACAATAACACAGATTTTGTTATTGGGGGGCGGGGGCAGTGCTGAGTACTGGATGGGGCTTCACTCCTGGTAGGTAAGCACTTTACCACTGAACCACTCTCAAATCACGTACTTTTTTTCTTTAAGAAATAAAAAATTTCATTTAAAAATCCAGATACACTTCAAATGAAAAGTTCTGTCATTCTTTTTGTTTGTTTTATTTTTCGAAGCAGGATTTCTCTGTGTAGCCCTAGCTGTCCTGAACTCCCTCTATAGACCAGGCTGGCCTTGAACTCAAAGATCCTCCTGCCTCTGCCTCCTGAGTGCTAGGATTAAAAGTGTGAGCCACCACCGCCCGGGTAGTCCTGTCGTTCTTTAAGCACTCAGAGTCTAAATCCGTCTTTAAATGTCACTTCACAGTGACTTTTATAACCAAAGGCAGCTGGCACACCCAAAGATTCAACTCTGTCACCACTTCTCATTGCTATAATGTCCTGACAAAATGGCAAATGTTCCTGTAATAATAATGATGATCATGCTTAATATTTGCTAGGTATAAAACATCATTCTTGATACATTAAAAATCGCTAAATTCTTACAACCATTCTGTGTGGTCAATGCAATTAGTTCTGCTGTAACACAACAAACATGTTCTTAAAAGTTAAAAAAACCTACATCTTATGGGGAAAGGATACTTATTGGACAGAACATTCAAAACCTTCAATGAGAAACATGAAAAGACAGGAATCTAGCAAAAATGGGAATCTGATTACTTTAAATGGTTAAAAAATGTATAACTGCTACAATAAAGACGGCACTGGACCTCACAAAGATATTCAGGCTGAGTGTGAAGATGGGGATGGGTGTCAGACTGACTGCAGCTTCTGAGTTACTTGTAATTCTCCCCCAGTTGGCAAGTGTGCAGTTCCCAACACACAGTGAACTGATGTGGCTGCCACACAACGGAGGTGTGTGACCGTGGTCAGTTACTGACAAAAACCATATTTGGCCAACACAAAATTCATATTACGCTCAAACTGCTTCCCAGTCTATCAAAGTCCTGGAACAAACTCACGTTTTCAGAACAAGAGCTGGAGCAGAACTGGCTGCTTCCCCTGGACCCATTCACAGAAGATAGAACATAAGGCACGTGGAGGTGATAAACCTTCCAGGGTAATACATGTAAGAGGTACACTCTAAACGGAAACCAAGTTTCAAACTCTTACTCTATGATTTAGGGTACGACATGTGAGAACTACCCCTGCTTGGTCTGTTTTTCAGCAGTATGGGCAGCCAAATATCATTAGGTTATTCATCACATTTTTTCAGCCAGAGTATCTGGAATAAATCAAGGGATGGTTTTGAGTAAATTAGTTGGCCATGTTAGAAAGACACACAGAGGAAAAGGGAGAGGAAGAGAGGATAAGAAAATAAAGGTGCACTGGGTGGGTGGTGGGGAGGAATGTTCCAGAAGAAATAAAACCTAAACCAAGTTTTAAAGCATTCAGCTGGCAGCTAAGGTTGGGGAGACAGAATGAATTCTAGGCAAATAGCATTTAGGAAAAAAGGAAGAATGTAAGACCAGGGCAAAGAACCAAAGGACCATGTAGTACGCCAAAGAATTTCCAATTTGGCCGGGCGGTGGTGGCCCACGCCTTCAATCCCAGCACTCGGGAGGCAGAGCCAGGAGGATCTCTGTGAGTTCGAGGCCAGCCTGGACTACCAAGTGAGTTCCAGGAAAGGCACAAAGCTACACAGAGAAACCCTGTCTCAAAAAACAAACAAACAAACAAACATAAAAAGAATTTCCAATTTGCCTAAAGACTGAAGGAAACTGAAGATTTTTAGTCAAGAGCACACGATCACACTTGCCTTTCAGAAAGACATTTCTTTTTTTTTTTTTTTTTTTTTTTTTTTTTTTTTTTTTTTTTTTTTTTTTTTTTTTTTTTTTTTTGGTTTTTCGAGACAGGGTTTCTCTGTGTAGCTTTGCGCCTTTCCTGGAACTCACTTGGTAGTCCAGGCTGGCCTCGAACTCACAGAGATCCTCCTGGCTCTGCCTCCCGAGTGCTGGGATTAAAGGCGTGCGCCACCACCGCCCGGCCAGAAAGACATTTCTAATGGCAATGCAGAAGACAGAGTGAGATGAGAGTCTAGATTAATACAACTCAAGTCAGAAATATTAATTACAGGGGTTGGGATTTAGCTCAGTGGTAGAGCACTTGCCTAGCAAGCGCAAGACCCTGGGTTCGGTCCTTAGCTCTGGAAAAAAAAAAAAAAAAAAGAAAAAGAAAAAAGAAAGAAATATTAATTACAAAATTAAGAAACCTCTCCTTCAGAATAGGAATGATGGAGTGGCAGTGGTGGCACAGACCTTTAATCCCATCACTCAGGAGGCAGAAGCAGGCAGATCTCTGTGAGTTCAAGGTCAGCCTGGTGTACATAGTAAATTCCATGACAGCAAGAGCTATGAATGATATTGTCAAGAAACAACAACAACAACAAAAAAACCCCAAACAAACAACAACAAAACAAGAAATAAAAAATGAGAGTAACTCAGAAACTAAATTGAGACCCTTTCATCAAGATGACTGTGGAAACTTAAGGGAATCATGGACGACGGTAGTTGAGTAGGTAAATGTGTGTGGTCCTGCTCACAGATGGGAAACACAAAACAACAAAAACAGATGCCAGGGAAGCATGGTGGTGTAAGATGAGGCACTACTGATATAAACCTTTACCATGTCATATATCACATGAATACCCAAGGAAAGAAACTGAAAATAGCCCACAAGGGGCTGGTAGGATGGCTCAGTGGCCAAGTGCTTGAGCCACCAGGGCCGATGACTTTAGTTTGATGAAGATGTAAGGAGACAACTGACCTCCACACGGGTGCTGTGCTATATGGGCATGCACAGACACAAATAAATAAGTAAACAAACAAATAAATGAATGAATGAATAAATAAATGTTAAAATAAATGATGAGGAAACGCCGTAATACAGAAGTAGAATTGCAAATGAAGATAATGGGCCTCTTCCCTCCCTCCTACAAATTCTCAAAAGATTATAGGCAAAGTAGCTAGAACAATGGTTATCAACTTGTGGGGTGCGACCCTTCTGGAGGGAGGTTAAATAGTCTTTTTGCAGAAGTTGCCTAAGACTCTCAGAAAACACAGATATTTACATTACAGTTCATAACAGTAGCAACAAAATAATTTTATGGTTGGGGTCACCACAACATAAGGAACTGTATTAAAAGGTCACAGCATTAAGAAGGCTGAGAACCAGTGATATAGAAGACTATGGTTTGGAAGATGGGAGTCTTTGATACAAAACCAAACAAGAAACAGGATAAGAAGATAAGAAAGGCCAGATGCCTAAAAGCCAGTGGACAGGTCACATGTCGGACACTGCTTTGAGTTCTCATCATGTGTGATCTTGTTTCCAACCCTGTATGCTAACTTACTTCCAGAGGCCATGGAAGCTGAGAGAAGGTTAAAAAGCCCCCTAAGGGAAAACAAGCTGTAATCTGGTTAGATGAGCTGGTTAGACTGAGGTTGTTCATAACTGTAACCACTTCATTATGGTAACACTCTTTCTTACTAAGAGCAGAAACGATCAGTTGATTTTTATAAGGTCTTATGGGTAATCCTCAAAGTTTACATACTAAGGTCTTATCTTTAAAACGTCCTGTGGACGTTTTAAAAACACTGTTACTACAAGAACACACAGTGAGGACAGCAGCAGTGACGACTCCCCGAGGAGCCACAGTGTGCGAAACAACCTACACATATCAGTACAAACAGCTTCCAACAACCTGAAAGACAGGATGGTTATTGTTCCCTATTTTACAGCAAAATTGAAGGCCTGTGAGCTACAGAATTTGCTTAGAATCAATGCTGATAGGTAGCTATGCTGGGATTTGCATCCAAATTTCCTAAACTATAACAAGCTCAGTAGTATAGTACCATTGTTGAGGCTGCAGGGTCAAGTCTGCATCCCAAAACAAACACCACCCCCCAAAAACCAAAAAAACGTAACTTCTAGAACAGAACATCTGCAAACTACAGCGTTTGATCTAAACAAAAGCAGATGAACAAAGTCATAAAAGACACCACTTTTATAAGATACCTGACGCTTTAGAGAGATCAGCTCCATGTCCAGTTGCCTCAGGATGGTGTTGGCTGCGTTGGGACTACAGGAAACAGCCACCACGTCCTCCTGGGTTAAATACATGCCCTTGGGTGGGCGGCACTTGGCCCGCTGTGAGTGATGGCGGTGCTGCAGGCTCTGGTACTCTCTCCTCCCGAGGCCAACCTTGCTGGTTTGGATAGGCTGGTCAGTGTTTCCCTAGGGGAACACAGGTAGAAGAGCGAGGCTTTGGTTTTCATAAGTGCATACAGAGTAAACAGTCTACTACAAACAGCAAAATCTTCTGCACTGCACAATACTCCCAACAAGCTTTATTACTTACAAGTCCAAATAAGACACACATGCTGGGGTGTAGATGACACCACGACAAAATATATTTTTGATTAATTCAATAAAATGTTTTAGTTTCTACATCCCGAGGACTACACAGAAAAAATAAATCACACTGCAAATTCTTCCCATTTGCTTATGCAATGAAGAACGGAGCAACAACCTTGCCCCAAACCACAAATTATACATATAAAGATCTACAAAAAGAACAACACAAAAAGACAATTTAGGAATTACATGTGCATATTAGGAAGCTGGTAAAAAGAGAAAGTTTTTATTTCACTTGGAGTTTCAGAACAATGTATGGCTCTGGAGGTTAGAATGGACACAAGATGACCTTGACTCTGATGATATGGACACAGTCAAATGTGTGTATGTGGCTTGTAGATAATAAAACTCCAAACCCAAGTATCAGGTATCAGTTCACACCTCAGAAGAGTTAAAAAGTTGTTCCAGTAATGATGACACTGAACCATTAAGTAGCATTAATACTTAATGTCCTAAACTGGAAACACCAGTGTCCCTCTGTGCTTCTGAGAGGAATCCATTAAGACCTGACACACATCTTACTGATACACTGAGGAACTTCGTTCTTTAGGAAGTGGAGCTGAATCCAGAGAACTGTGTAGTCAAGTGTAATTCAATTTACTGCTTGAAACTCAAAGCAATTAAGGCAAATTTGATGTTCTGAGAGATGCCTCCTAAAATCTTTGGATCAAAGGTTTTCCAAGCTGGCCGTGAAGTAAGGCCATTCCTCAGTGGCCTGGAACATGAGAGAAGCATTCAGAGGGAGCTCCAGGCTTCAGTGGGGGCCATGCAGGGCACAGGAAACAAGGGCAGAATGCTAGAAAGTACACCTATCAATGTGTAAAGCAGGGAAAAACCCCCACTTGCTCCGCCACAGGAGAGGGTAGAAACAGTCAGGCCTGTGCCTGTCTTGGTTAAAGAAAAGAAACCTTGAAAAGTCTCCCCTGAGAATCCCCAACCATAGTCCTGCCTCAGACAGGTTTAGGCCCTAAACTTATATGATCTTTGTAATCTGAGAAGTCCCAAATAAAACATTTTAGAGGCTTAGGATGGCAGTGCCTACACACAATTAGAAGCAAATGCAGGAGTTGTTTGGAAGAACATAGTCTAATCTCAGGTCTTAGAGATGTGTATGAACTTCTAAAGGATAGTCCTCATGAAAAAACAAAGAAAAGACTGAATCAATAAAGAATAGTGACCCAGATAATCAATAAATATATACGTTAAAAAAAAGAAAACACCAAATTTAAGTTTGAATAAGTTAAAAACAAACAAACAAACAAAACCAAGATGTGACTAAAACTGTGGGTTTTTACACAAATCACAAACAGCAGGGTTTGGAGTCCAAGTGTGTGCTGATTGGAAAGTCACTGGGAATACCAGCTCTAGAATCTGACCTAAATATAGAAGACAGAATCTCCTGAGGACACAAGAATAGAAGTACAGGAATAGAGGACAGTAAAATAACGAAATATATACTTCTCTAAAACAGGCCACAAAGGAAAGAAGCCAGAAAAGGCAAAGACAGGCTCGGGGAGCGGGCTAGGCAAGGACAGTCTGCTGTCCTTGAGGGCATGGGTTGGGAACCCCAGTTCCCACATAAAAGCTTGGCACAGCAGCATATGCCCATAATCTCTGGGGTGCAGAGAGACAGGAATCCTGGCAGCCCATTGGCCAGTTTGTCTAGTTAGAACAGCAAGCTCAGTGAGAGACCTTGCCTCTAAAAGAAGAAGAAAGGAAGGAAAAGGGGGAGGAAGGAAGGAAGGAAGGAAGATGGAAACTATGGCCTCCACACCTGGAAGTATGGATGAGTGCACTTGAGACACACACACACACACGCCTGAATAAGCACTTTGGTTCTAAGAAGGCTACACAGACAGACAGACAGACACACACACACATACACACACACACACCTGAATAAGTACTTTGGTTCTAAGAAGGCTACACAGACAGACAGACAGACAGACAGACAGACACACACCTGAATAAGCACTTTGGTTCTAAGAAGGCTACACAGACAGACAGACAGACAGACACACACACACACACACACCTGAATAAGCACTTTGGTTCTAAGAAGGCTACACAGACAGACAGACAGACAGACACACACATACACACACACCTGAATAAGTACTTTGGTTCTAAGAAGGCTACACAGACAGACAGACAGACAGACACACACACACCTGAATAAGCACTTTGGTTCTAAGAAGGCTACACAGACAGACAGACACACACACACACACACATACACACACACACACCTGAATAAGTACTTTGGTTCTAAGAAGGCTACACAGACAGACAGACAGACACACACACACCTGAATAAGCACTTTGGTTCTAAGAAGGCTACACAGACAGACAGACAGACACACACACACACACCTGAATAAGCACTTTGGTTCTAAGAAGGCTACACAGACAGACAGACAGACAGACACACACACACCTGAATAAGCACTTTGGTTCTAAGAAGGCTACACAGACAGACAGACAGACAGACACACACACACCTGAATAAGCACTTTGGTTCTAAGAAGGCTACACAGACAGACAGACAGACAGACACACACACACCTGAATAAGCACTTTGGTTCTAAGAAGGCTACAGTAAGAAGAGTGTAAAGGGGAGCTAAAAAAAGTACAGGAAGAAATCAATTTCAAAAGTGAATCCTGGGGCTGAAGAGACGCTCAGTGGTTAAAAGCACACCCCGCTTTTGCAGAGGGCCTGAGTCCTGTTTCCAGCACCAATAGGTGGCTCACAACTGCCTGAAACTCCAGGTCCAGGAGATCCAACGCCCTCTTTCGGCTTCCACAAGTACCTGTACTCACAATGCACACATTCACACACAGCCACACATACACACATGTGATTAAGTCTGTCTACGGTTCAAGGAAGCAAAAGTAAAGTGGACAGGAGCGATGAAGAAATTGTGGGATCTGAAAGTAGCTGGTGTTCGGAAATTATTAAAATCTAAAAGTTAGGAAAGTTAGAAAGCATCAAGTTGAGGTCATTTAGGATTTTAAAATGTCAATGGAGAAACTCCAGGGAAGGGAAGGACTAATAGGGTCTTCTGACAGTGACTGCTGTGAGGAAGCGGGGCGGCCACCTTCACTCCAGTGCTTACTGCTGACTCCAAAGCTGCCTCACCTCACCAGCCTTCACCTGTCAACACTTCGAACACTTTACAAATCGGAATTCCTTACCTCATCAAACGGCATGAGTATCAATTTAGCTTTTTCTTAATGACTGTAAGCTCCTTATCATCAGCACACTGAGGCAGCTGAGCACTGTCCTATGGGTTCTTCCACCTCTCACTGAGCCAGCATTCAGTGTTCACTGCTCTCCATATACCTGCTACTACTTTCTAATTTGCTATAACATGGAAAAAACAGTTCTGAGAAAAATTGGGTAACAAAACCAGAAACCCTAAAATTTTACCTAACAAATCTTACCATGTAAAGGTGAGTTTAATTTTTTTTTAATGCATTACGGACTAAGAATTGCGACAGGGCCATTCCATCTGTGACTAGGGGAGATATTCCAACACTTCTACTTCACAGCTAGTAGAGATTCTAAAAATTACAATAGTTCCCAAACTTGAAAGCCACTTTCAAAACCATTATAGAAAAGTCTTTCTTCATTTCCCAAAGGTTTATTTTTAATTATTTGTATGTAAGTGTGTTTGTGTGTATGCACACTGAGGCCAGAGGTGGCGGATTTCCTGGAGCTGGAGTTACAGGACGGACCTGAGCGCTGAGAACCAGATTCCAGTCTTGAAAGGGCAATAAGTGCTCTTAACCACCAAGTCATCTCTCCAACCCCCCTTTTCATCTTATTTTTGAGACAGGGTCTCATTGTGTAGTCCTCGATGGCCTGGAACTCTCTAAGTAGACTAGGCTGGTCCCAAATGCACAGAGATCTGCCTGTCTCTGCCTCCCAAGTGCTGGGATTAAAGGCGTGCACCACCACACCTGGCTCCAGGCCTCTTTACCCCCTTAATGTAGAGTGTTAGGTCAATCTTTATGCGTAGGCTACTGTAACAAGAACAAGGACTCCTCAGGATCATCACCTCTTTCTTGGCTTCTTTTTTTGGGTCATAGTCACTGTCATTCCCGTCCATTGGGTGTGTTTCTTCCACATCATCATCACTGAAAGAAACAAGATTAGTGGATCGTCAAGTGACTTTACTACACATTCCTAACAACTGTTACCAGGAAGAACTGCTATAACCCGGATTTCTAAGCAACATTCATCCTTTGGGGCTTACAGAACCATTTAAGCAACACTGTTAGCTAAAAAGTAAGAGATTCAGTGGGGAAGAAATTTACAAGTACCACTTGGGGAGAGAACATACGCAGTTTGATGTAATGCTGGTAACTTCAGCTCTGTGTACTTGGTGTAAAGAGACAAAATGCAATCATAGTAATAGGGACCTTAACTACTCAGGAATGTTACCTCAGTAACCGTACAAAGGCCCTCTTGCACAGAATATATTCTTTAATATATATTTTTGTGTGTGGAGAACTGGGGATGGAACCCAGGCCTCACAAATGCTAGTGCTCTATCACTGAGTTACATCCACAGGATGTCTCTAATTCACACTGAACAGTCAACACTAAAGAAGCCACAGAGTAGAGAAGTTGACAATCAAGACCATGTGACTCTTCCTCACAGCACAGACAGTGCTGACCACGTGGCTCTTCCTCAGGACAAACAGTGCTGTAGCAGCTTTCTGTCTCATGAAAAATACACAACCCAGTGACAAGTCCCCAACAAGGGAAAGCATTCAACCTACCTGTCACCCTGATTGTGTCTATTGGCTAGTTTACGGGCCTGGCGATCCATCAAACTTGTCCTTGAGCGAGTTTTTTTCCAAGAATAATAATACTTTACAAGACTTGCAATTGTCTTATCTGGAAGCTTAAAAAAAAATCCCCATTACTATTGGAAAGCTTAATTCACAAACTCTGATCAACAAATGGATATCAATATCAGATTCTTTGATAATCAAGGCATAAGTAAAAACTATGTCATGGGTACCTTTATGAATGATAAGAACCTAGACTTCTGAGTGGCTGGGCGGCGTTGGTGCACGTCTTTAATCCCAGCACTCAGTAGGCAGAGACAGGTGGATCTCTGTGAGTTCGAGGCCAACCTGGTCTACTGAGCGAGTTCCAGGACAGCCAAGGCTATTACACAGAGAAACCCTGTCTTGAAAAAACCCAAAAGACTTCTGAGCAGCAGGGGGGATTTAAGGAATAAGCTTGTGAGTCATGAATGACAAGAACTAAAAAGCACTGTGATAGTCACAGAACTAACTCCATTACACCAGTGTCACTGACACTGCTGAGCCAATATTACTGTCTTTTCTGGGGGAGTGGGGGGGATGTCACAAACTAACTTAATGAGAACGTCCCCCAAGGTCCCCAGCACAGCCATGCTAGCATTCAGCATTTGCTTCCTTACAGCATTTGTTTCCTTAGGGTTACTCAACTCTCTTTTCTCTCGTTCAGAGCTTTGGTATATGACTGAAATCAACATAAGTTTCATACCATAGACTCATACAGTGTCGCCTTTGGAGTCTGGCCTCTTTCATGTAGCAAAGAAGAGCTACTCAGTACTTTACAATGAACTTTAAAATCACTTTAGTTTTAAATCTGGATCTTATTAAATAATGCAGACAGATCTTAACCACTGAACAGCCTTTGACTGTTACAGTGGCTGACAATCATATGTCCAGGTATGTCACACAGGCAAGCAGGATGTGAACTACCTACCAAAATGTTCCCTTCAATTACAGAAGTCCTGCAGATGCAGAAACATTGCTTAAAATGTACAAAGTGCCAACTGCTCAGATGTACATTATTTTGATGCAACACTAAACATTTAAGAGCTAGCAACACAGACCATACTATTAGCAATATAGACATTTTCCCTTGAAAAAAACAAAAGTCAAAACCACACCAACAACCCCAAGAGTTCCCAGAGAACGCTGATGTAACACACAGACTTAAGATGGACTTCCATGTTGGAATTATGCCAGTCTTTAAATTTCTGTGTTACTTCAGTATTGTCCAGGTATCGCCTTTTAATTAGTCTGTCTAATTCCAAGTGGTCAGCCCTGGACACACAGACATATGAGCAACATTAAATGGATCCAGTAGGTTGTATGTACATGTGCGTGGGCATATATACACACATGTATGTAACAACAGTGATTAAAGTGGTCATAAGCTTGAAAGGAAGGTGGGGAACATGGGAAGAGTTGAGGGGAGAAGTGATGTACATACAGTGCTCATGCATTCTCTCAAAAATTAGATTAAAAATATGGATTTTCACATACAAAATGAAAGAAAATCCTAAAGTTAAAACTCAAAACATTAAAAAATAAAGTTAAATTATTATTTCCCCATAAAAAACAACCACCAAACTTAGTAGCTATTACTCACTTGAGACCAGATAAAAACCAATTTACTAATGAAAAAGCACACACCTGCTATGCACGGATGATTGCAGGAAATATTGTATGCAAATACACCCATTTCAAATACTTTTTAATATTAAAATAGAAAACATTTCATATTTAATAGGTGGGCAGTGTTCAATAGTATCAAAAGATAATTGCCATAATGATAATTCAAGTGAGAACCAAATCACCATACCATTTGCTGGATCCTGTGGAAGCTCTTCCCATGGAAACTAAAGGCTTGTTCAAACAGGACTTTGTCTTCCACTGTCCACTCATCCGGAAAGGGAGTGAAATTGGGGAGATCCGCAAGGGACTTCTCAATGTTATGTTTGTGCCAGAACAGCATGCCAAGTGCCTTGGAAGAGAAATCATCCCCTTTAATTTTAAAGGACTTACTTCCGCCACTCTTAAGAGTTACACATAAATCAGATTAAAATTTTGAGCCTAGGATTTCAACTTAAGATAAATTTAGTTTGGGGCCTCTAACAGGGTAACAACCTGTTTATTTATTTTATGTTGGGGCCTCAGAACAAGCGTTTCTATGTGTCATATGTGTTGCAGAAGTAAGAAAAGAGTGACTTAGTGGACTGACTCTAAAGCTCACAACAAGACTTTTGCTCATGTTTTATCAATATGTCATTTGTCAATATGTAGGGAAAATAGTCTAAAAGAAAGCTATCCAGTAAGTGACTGCGATCATTAACTGAACAAAATTATCAATTATAACACAGGAACCAGAAATATTCAGTTGGACTTAGCAGATGGATATCAAGCTTTAACCTTTTATAATTATGTTGTACACTAAACAGCTCTAAGATTAAGGGTACTTTCACTGCAACTATCCCAGTTAATTATTTTATCACATATTTAATAAAATAGTTGTATATTTATTTTGCTGTTACCATAATGTATACATACAATTATTAGAAGTCATCTAAATAACTTCAATGACATCGCTGGCAAGTCATTTCTAAAAATGCATTATTCTTCCCTCTATTTTAGTAGCAAGGCTCTACCTATACTATAAGGTATTATGTATTATTTAATGAATAAGCTTTCATTCTGTTAAAAAAAGAGACAGAATTTTAGTGTTGAGTTTAAAAGTAAGTTTCTGTATTTTAATAATGGAATTGTAACATAAACATGAAAATAAACCTATATATATATATATATACTCATATTTTGGAAGATTAACTTTCTCAAAGATTAACACACATTTTTCTACGTACCTGTTCCACATTGTAGCCATGCCTCTCTTTTGCAATGGCGATGTATTCATCCACTGTAATGGAACAATGTCACGTCATTACTTTCATAACTTCAGTTTCTCAGATCTAGTTTTTTTTTTTTAAACATGGCAAAATAATTTATTATTCTGAGTAAAAAAAAAAATAGCCAAAGCTAGCATCCATGAAATGTTACTAAAGGAGACTTACACACAGAATCAGTGGCCCCTCACCTGGTTTAAAATTTCATTTAACCTGATAACCCTATGGCTATATATGATATAATTATTACTAAATTAAGTGACATTACTATAATTACTTTTGTATGCTGACAATCACCCGTGTGGAAGTAGACAATGGAACCTAATTACACTGTAAAATCCTAAAATAATCCTTGAGATACTTGGCTGTGTAAGACCCTTTCTCATATTTATAAATGAGGACGACTCATGGACAGTTAGTTCTGCAAGCTACACAGAACGGTGTGCTGATGTGCACAGATATCCTTAAACGCTCCTCCTGGCTTTTCTGCTCCTTTCCAAGCGCTCGGGGATTCTGTTTCCACTCATCTGCCACATGTAATTCATGTGGAGTAACTCAGATGAGCAGTTTTAATAGTGATGTGCTCGCTATTTCAAGGCCTCATTATCAAGGAATCTGTTACGTTCAAGATTCTTTTATGTGGTGTCCATGGTCACTCCTTTACCCTTTAAAAATTATTTTTTACACATATATACATGTAATTAAGTCTTTAAACATATTTCTAAGAAGCAGAAATCTTAAGAGTTCTGACCCTGCAATAGCTACCGTCTAACTTGAACTTGCTTTTCTGTTCATTTCTAGTACTTTTAACTTTGGTGGGGTAATTTGAACTTTTATATCTTAGCTTCCTGCTCTAAATTCAGGATAAAACAATACAGTCTCTCATGATTGAATGAGTTAACACTCAGAAGATGCTCAGGAGTACTTGGTACTTCCTAAGTACTTCTAAGGATCTGCTATTATTATTGAACCTTACAATTTAATATATTAATATGCTAGAATAGCTATTTTTAAATGGATTCTATATTATACCCTCCCCCAAGCATAATCTGATACAGAAAATCCAAGTATTATATTTTGCTTAGAATCCACTTAAGTACACTACAGATCTAGATAGATGCTGAATAAATATAACACAAATATATTACAGTCCTTTCTATAGCAAGTTATGTCACTTGTCCAAAAGTGGTCTCAGGCCTGGCTGGGCATTAGAACCATGACAGAACTTTAAAAGTTTGTTCAGGCTTTGCCTCCGAAGATGTGGGCTAGTCAGACACCAGTACTTTTTAAGAGATTCTAACACACAATATACCCAGGGTTGATCATTGCCATAGACTTGCTCTGGACATCCCTGTGGACACCACCCAAATGGTCATGTCACCTTTCTGAATTTTGTTTTTCACTTTGTTACAAATGCTCTCATACCGAATAGCGAAATCCATGACACCCTGATGCCCGTTTTATTAATGAAAACCTCTGCATGTGATAATGAGCAAACTACTTTCAAGTTCTCTGTACACGTTTCTTATTGAAAGCCTCCAGGGTACAGGATCCCTAGCTTAACAGTGGGCAAAGCTTAACCTAGTACTCTAAAGCTTTTAAGTTAGGGGGATTACTCAGTATGCAGACACATATTCACTTTCCATTTTTTTCTCTTAATTACATCGATTAGCATGATTAGACTCTATGCACAGGATAGATAGGACAGGGCCATTTTTCTCAAAACTAAGTAAATCACAACGAGACATACGTTCAAATGATGCTAGGAAATACTTTTAAAGACAAGCGTATTTTATGTCTGCTAGAATGGCTGCTTAGTGTAGCTGCTGTTGTTATTTCATAAATTTGATAGCTGAATGGAGGGGTGGGGATCTTAGTGTTGTTACCTGTATGTTTCCTATATCTGATGTGCCGCAAAGGATTCAGGTCCGCTACATCACACTGAAGTCTAAAGCCACACATGATTCAAGAAGTGCGTGGTCAAGGATCCAGAAGGTCTCAGTCCAGAAATGGAGAGCACAAGATGACCTGATGGCTGCTGAAGTCAGTTCTCACCTTCCCTCTTTAAAATGGTAATGAGAGTGGGCTCTCTGAAGTTTGAAGGCATGTCTTTTACTGCTCCATAGACAGGAAAAGCCTGGGCAGTGGTCTACATAGTAACTCCCTCCCCTGCTTGAGGATTTAAGCAGCAAAGCCATCAGAGCCTAGGTTTTTGCATTCTTCATGGGCCTGACACAAACTGAAATGATCAAATTTACTATCTTTCAAAAGGAAAAGCATTCTAATATCATGGAGGTTTCCATTAAAAAAAAAAAAGAAAAAGAAAACAAAGGTAATTCAGTTCTTAAGAGAACCTAAAAGACTAAAAAAACAAATGCAAATTATATTTTGAACAGGCCGATTCCCTACACATCTTAATACTCAATCTCAGAAAAAAACTTACATTTGGCATCTGGGACACTGTGGTAAGGCGACCACACAAGCATCCCTCCATTGTCTTTATCTGTGTACTTGGTAGCACCTGAGGAAAAATTAATTATTTTGAATGTTATAGTTTTTTACTTATATTCCAAGTAAACACTAGCAAAATTTTATTTGTTTTAGTATCATACCTGCAAAGAAGGACAAAGACAGAAAGGAAAGACTGACACGGGACAGGAAATCACCTAGTTTTGGAAGGAAGGAAGCTGTTGTAGAGCTCTGCTCCACTGTGAAGACTTCCTGGAGCAACCACACCTCCTGGTCACCTGAGCGAGGTGGCTAATCATCTGGTTTCTGTATGTGAAGTAGGGATATTCACTCAAAACTGACCCTTCCCCCACAGAAGACCTGCCTCAACAGGCTCTGCTTGTGTCGAGACGGGCCACGACTGCTCTGACTTAAAAACACTAGCGCCTCCTGTCGTGGCTTGTATTTTATCTTATTCCCAAGTCTGCCAGCTTTCCTTTTCAAACTTAATTTTATTACACTTCATACGTATAAAGACATGTGCTCCAAGTCAAAGGCATGAAAATTAACACAATTTCTTCTTCACATGATCTGGTTAAGTCCAGAAGTACACTGTCCTTTCCTATGTATTTCTCATGGTATAATCTATAAAGTCCAAAACATCAAGTCTTATTACTGTAGGTTGAAATGAATCGGATTAATGGAACCTACACAGCTAACCAGGGCTACTTCATGCCTGTAGAGACTTTTAATTAAACAGGAGTCTTTTTCTGGCTTCTACCCAATCCCTGGGTTAGTTAAAACTATGAACACATTAAGCACTACTGCCATGTTTTAAGATCACAGCTTTTCATGAGGCAGATATCTATTTACCATTAACAGTCAGAATTTCAAATTAACCACATAAAATAATAATAGAATTCTGAGGTTAAACTGTGATTATTATAAGGTATTTGGAACAGAGACATTCCTTACTACAATTTCTACACAGAGAAGTTAGTTATCAGTCATATTATTTACTTCACTTTTGGAGAATTATCATATAATACTACTAAATGTTTGTTAAGAATTTTTAGTTGAAAGAATCATACTAATAAAATATGATTTTAAACCTATCATCTGAAAAATTAAGGATGGTGAACGGGTTATCTAAGTATTAGAAAAAACTCAACTACACAAATATAGTTTTTTTTTTCTGGAGCTGAGGACCGAACCCAGGGCCTTGCGCTTGCTAGGCAAGCGCTCTACCACTGAGCTAAATCCCCAACCCCACAAATATAGTTAAAAGCAAAATCTTTCTATTATGTTGCGTCTTTAAGAAAAAAGTGACAAAAAGAGGAACTTAAAATCTTCACAAAAAAATCTGCATCAGAAGCTTATTAAGATGCTTAGTCAATGAAAATAAACTTTTGAGCCATTCTTTAAAAACTGGTGCATATCTGTAATCCCATTGTTTGAGAGGCAGAGGCAGAAGATTGGGAGTTCAAGGCCAGCTTGGGTTATCTCAAAACAAATCCACTCCAGTACCAGCAGGGTGTGAGACACAAGGAGTGGAGATTAGGTGGAAGGATCTGGAGTTTGAATCAGGCTTCTGTAAGTGAAAATCTTCCAACCAACAAAGCAAGTGAACAAAATGCCAAACAATAAGGTTAAAAAGAAAACCAAACACACCAAAACCAAAACACTTTCAATATTAAGAATTTTAATTCTTAGTTGTGGGCCTGACAGGTTAAAACAAAACAAAACAAAACAAACAACAAAAGCTTATAAATGCAAAAGTTAAGTAACTCAATGGAAAGGAAACAAATGCCGTCCAAGCCTTTACCTTAGAAAATCAAATGTTTCCAGTGAATAGCCTAACTTCAATTCTTTACCACGGAACAGATTCTTTTTACACATTGTGTGAAATTGTGACAATAAGATCATTAAAAATCTTTCTTAATAGAACATGACACAGCAAATAAAAGCTTCTATTAAGTCTCAAGTCTTAATAGTACTCCATGATAAATAAATGTATTTTCTTGAACTCCTTCTTTAAAAACACTTTTTCGCATTCGCTTGTGTACTGTGGCTGTAGTCATGCCACGGACCATGTGTGGCAGAGACAGAACCCATGCTTGGTGGCCAGCATCCATCTCACTGAGCCATCGCTCCAGCCCATGGAACTCATTCTTGAATTACAGAAAGTGATGTGTCTCCCTGAATAGCTCCTCTTAAACGAATACTGTTTTTTCTCCATTTAAAATACCAGTTGTGATTCTCCCCAAAATCTTCCATATTGTAATTAAGGGTCTAATATGACAGAAACCAGTATCCTCCTTGAGGACACTAACTGTTCTTCTAATGTGGGATGATAAAGGTATTTATGTAAGTGGCCTAATAACCAAGAATGCCCAAGTTGGCATTTCAGTGTTCTTTCCCCAGTTATTAACCCCGGCTTTTTCAATTATATATCACCTGTCATTAGGCCCAAGAAATAAAGACCTTTACAGGAAAGAGTATAGATTACAGATTTCAGACTCCCAGTCACAGCAAGTGTGCCACCTTGGAGATATCTTCTCGTGCCTCAGTTTCCCTTATCTATAATAACAGGGAATAGCCGGGTGGTGGAGGCGCACACCTTTAATCCCAGCACTCAGGAGGCAAAGCCAGGCGGATCTCTGTGAGTTCCAGGCCAGCCTGGTCTACAGAGCAAGATCCAGGCCAGGAACCAAAACTACACGGAAAAACCCTGTCTCAAAAAAACAAAAAACAAAACAAAACAAAAAACAGAGACTATATAAGTATCTACTTCAGAGCTGCTCAAAAATGAAATTGGTAAGTTTGGTAAAGTACACATATGGGACAATCAACTACTACTGAGATACAAAGTGTAAGGAATAAGGTAGGATTTCTAGCCAAGTGCAAAATGCAAAAACAACAATCTGTAACCTTCCAAGACTGCCTTTGAGAAATTAAAGGACTTTGGTGAACAAATACACTAAACTGAGAATTTAGATCGTGAGACTAAGATACTCTCAACACTTAAAAACTGTTTATAAATGAGGTTCTGTATTATATTCTGGGGGTATATCTTCAAATGGGGGGGGGGTAAAGACTTTCCTCATGACATAGAAGCATGAATAAATTACGTGGTATGTGTGTGTGCACATGCATGTGTCTGTGTGTGTGTATACACAAATCATGTAGTGGTCAGAGGTCAACAGAGAGTGTCTTCTGTCAGGCTCCTGTATTTTTATGTTTCCTAAGACAGGGTCTGTCTATGTAACCCTAGGTGTTCTGGAACTCACTACCAGTCTGTAGACCAGGTTGACCTCAAACTCACCAGCAATCCCCTCCCTGCCTCTGCTGGAATCAAAGGCATTCACTACCACACCTGACTACACTCATTTGTTTTTAGACAAGCTTCCTCACTAAACCTAGAACTCACTGCTCCAGCCGGGCTGGCTAGTCAATGAGCCCCAGGAGTTGTTTCCCCTTCCCAGAAGTTGGTATGCACCACCATCCCTGGCCTTTCTGTGGTGCCAAGAACCTGAGCTGAGGTCCTCACGCTTTGTGGGGTACACACTTTGTCTACTGCATTATCTCACCAGCACCCCGAGTTTTAAGGAATTCAGCTTTCAGACTTGTAAGTTTCCTGTTCTTTCTCAACATAACCTGCCTGAAAACTCACCTGAAATCTAAGCTACACCGTGGTCTCCCCGATATCTGAGGTTTTGCCTCTTATCATCAACTGTAGTTGAAAGACACTAAATGGTCAAACCCAGATAAAGAGCACCTAAGTTTACACTCTGAAGAAGTCTGAGGAGTGTCATGAACTTTCACAGCTCCACTCAGTGCAACCCAGGAAACTGTGACCCTGTGTGCAAGGAGGACTGCAACGAGCCAACATCCTAGCAGCAAATGTCCTCTCACGTTAAACAAACATGTTTCCTATCTTACAGAGAGAACATTTCCTAAAAATGTAAAACTCCCAGGGTTCCAAGCTTCTCATTAAAGCTCTCCTTTACTGAGGAAACCACAACACTGCAGTTTTAATTGATTATGCACTAATTTGAGCCAGAAGAGACTTAACACTCGGAACTTTATGTTCACTAGGATGTATGATATGGAAAGTTGGACGGAGGTAAAGAAGTAGAGGAGTTGGACAGGCAATCAATCAAGCACTTTGTGTGTCTGTCTCAGTGTACCTGAGCCCCTGTGAAAGCCAGAGGAAGACATCAACAGGATATCCATGTCTTTCTTTCTCTACCGTCTTCTGCCTCATTGCCAAGAGACAGAATCTCTCACTGAACTCAAAGCTTGCCAATACGGTTAGACTGTCTGGCCAGGGAGCTCCCTGGATCTATCTGCCTGTCTCCAGTTCCCGAGGCTGGGTGGGGTTACAGGCATGTGCAGTTAGTTCTGGCTTTTATGTAGATGCTGGCGATTCAGATTCAAGACTCCTCGCCAGCACAGCTCTTATCGACTGAGCTATCTCCCCAGTCCCCAGTAATACACTTTTAAGTATGCAAATATATTATGGGAGATTCTGTGGGGAAGATGCACAAAAATGACTTCAAAGACAAAAAAAATCCATGTATTTTATAAAATGGATACTATCACATTAATGTTTATAAACAGATGAATTTAAAAATAAAGAGTATAATTTTGTTTCAAAGTACTAATATTTTAATACACCAAAGATTATATACTTCATCAGTTATTTAACTCAGCTACAAATATGAGATGTCAACCTTAAAATATGTCACTCTTTGTCTCTTCAAACTTCTTTTATGGGTCTGCAAATTACTGCTTATACATATTCCATTAATCTGGTGATGTACTTAACAATCTCCCTTTTATGAACAAGAAAACAAGCCTGAAAAAGTCAAGTAGTTCATCTCAGGTAAGTAACTGTACCTCCTAGACTAGAAGGCATATGGTCACCAGGCAAAGCTACTCCTCAGGGGCAGCACAGCATATAAGAACTAGTAAAACAACTGATTTACAACTGATAACCTTCAGAACTAGTTAACAATTGATTTACAACTGGAAGATAACAATCAGGAATCTAGTTAGTAAATCATAAAGACATCAGCATGACCACTTAAGGTAAACTGCCCCAACCCATAAACTGATTTACAACCGGAAGATAGCAATCAGGAATCTAGTTAGTAAATCATGAAGACATCAGCATGACCACTTAAGGTAAACTGTCCAGCTTCAGGAACTCCAACCCAAACCTCCACACTACTTAGCAGCTCCAGATTTGTCCCAGGTTTCTGATACCTAACAGCAACTCATCTCTATCTCTATGGTGTAATTTCTACACCACCATTATCATCTCTTCTAAAACACTTACTTTCCTACATTCTCATCAGAATAGTCCCAGCACCAAAGGAATTTTTCTTCCAAGGGACTTATATCTGTGGCTATAGTGAATAATTTCCATAAAAATAGTGGTTTATGGGGGAAGGGGTGGGGTGCACACCTTTAATGCCAGTACTGGAGAGGCAGAGGCAGGCGGATCTCTGAGTTTGAGGCCCCTAGCTCTAACCCTGAGTTCCAGGACAGCCAGGGCTAAGTAGAAAGACCCTGTCTTGAAAAAACAAAAAACAACAAACAAACAAAAGGAGGTAATAAAGGAGAAAAGGAGAGCTTACTATTTCTCAATTTCTATCATTAACTAATAATTTTTTCTATTATCTTTTCCACAGTGATGCTTAAATTTTCATCTAATACTAAGCAAACATGAAATAAAACCTTTGCAAAATAGTACGACACTTAGAGCAAAACAGCAGTGAGAGGCACAGGAAGCAGCGTTTCCTTGAGAAAAGCATCTTAGTGACTCACACAAAGTAAGTGCTTTTAACTGTATCCGTGGACTACACTGGTAAGCAGAATATAAGTGAATTGAAGTAATATGAGGTGTATCCTTATTCTATAAGGAATGCCAATTACAAGTCAGAGTAAATACATCGGTCATTCTAATCTAGAAACATTTTGTCACCTCTCACAAATGCTCTATGTAGGTGGGACAAGCAAACAGTGGCATGTAAGACCACCTAAACAGAAGAACTATTCTTCCCAGTTTGAAATTTGTTGCACGAATTATATTTAAAACGACAAATTCTTTGGTGCTAATGTACACACAAGCAAGCCCCTCATCACCGCACACAACCAGGGAAACACACTTTGAAATCGACCTAACTGGACAGAAAGATAGGTGTGTTTATGACATAATTCAGCTGCTGAGTGCCATCTGGAAATGACTTCACCAATATTTAAAAAGAAAGAAAAAAAAAGGAGTACCAGTAAAAGCTCCAAACCATTCTTCCTAATTATGAAATCTAATCTTCACTGAGTAACTGCCATATGCCTAGTCATTTAATCCTGGCAAGAACTCCATGCAATCGCTTTTTACAGCTAGGAAAATGGAAGCCCAGGGAAGGCCAGTGACTTGCTCAGAGAACAAACACAAGAGTTGAGAATTAAATTCGGTCTGTGCTTAGCCGAAGGTGTGTTCTTTCCAACATCTAAGCCCCGAAGCATCTTCGCAATGTGAAGGGACCCACTCACTAGCTAGCTATGCCAACAAAAAGAATAATTTTCACAAAAATATATAATACTATTAGAAGCCCACCACTGAGGGCACCGATAGTCTTCCAACAAAACATTCCAACAGCTGTGTCACTTTGAAGGTAACCCAAATCTGGTGAGCACTCTGATGTCAATCACCAGCTGAAGGAAGCTTCCTAGTCATGCTTTTAACTCGTTACTCCACCCTTCTCCCTCCCGAGAGGGGCTGTTTCCTAGCTGGTAAATATCACATATTGCATTGTCCTAATGGGGAGAATGACCTAAGTCCTCTAGAATACCCTTACAACTAAACAGACATGACTGTTTTCCCTGTGAAATTACAAGTAAGCCCTGTGCATGGCTAACTACAACTCAAACGGCTGACTCTCGCAAGGCTGTTAGAATGCTCTCTGGACAAAAACTGACTGCAGGAAAAGTGAGAGGGCGGTCCAGGCGGGGCAGAGCCCGCGGGGCGGCGAGTCTGGCTGGGTTAGAGCAGCCGAGAGCACTCCAGGCCCAGAGGCTCCGGCAAGGGCGCCTCCATATGCGGAACTCTCGCCCAATCCCCGAGCAGCCTCACATCCCGTGACCGCCGGGGAGCCTGTTTGGAGAAAAGTAGAGAGGGAGCCCGCAAGCTGCGCTGGCGGAGGGCGCTGGAACCTGGCTGCTCCGGAGAAAATGTCTCCTTGGCAGCCGCGGCCGCTATCCTGCGGTCTGGCTCCCCCGGGCCGGGTCGGCGCTGGGGGAGGGAGGGCAGAGGGGCGGTGTCGGGCGCGGGCGTTTCCCCGCCCAGGTCCACCCCGCCGCGAAGGAAAGAAAAGCCAGGATCCCGTGTGCCCCGGGGGTCGCAGGGCTCGCCCTTGGCCGGGGCGGATGACAGCAGCCTGGGGCTGCGGAGCATGGGCCTCTGGAGCGCGGCTGAGCCCCTGGTTCCCCGGGTGGGTCGGTGTGGCATCTGACCTGGGGTAGGTTCATGCACACACACCCTGTACGCCCTCTGCTGCAGCCTTCGGCTCTGCAGCCCCCGCGCCCCGGGCTGTGGACCCGCGACCTCGGTGAGATGCCAGCAGCGTGCAAGTGCCGCGGGAGGGAACCATGTTCACCTTGCCATGCACACATCCACCTCCACGCCCTGTGTCACTGCCCAGCGAGCCTTTCAGCTTCCCAGCCCGCGATGCCCTGCCCTGCCCTGCCCTGCCCGGCCCGGCCCTCTCCCGGTGCTCCCCACACCCGCATCCGTAACTGCCCCATTCTGATGCCGGCCACCCCAGAGGAAGCATGGGGAAAATGAGAGAGAGAGAGACGGGGTTTTCCTGTGAGCAAATATATCTACCTGGATCGAATTCAGGGATCCGAGCTTGGTATTCAGCTCCGACTCTCATCCCAACATCTGCAAAGCAATGCCAAGAAATATGGTAAAATGATAATAAATTCGGAGAGGCGCGGGGAAAGGCGCGGCGGAGGCTCTCAAGCCGCGGGAGCGCGGGCGAGGCCGCGGCCGGGTGGGGGCGGGGAGGCGCGGGTCGCGGGGCTGCGGCGGCACCGGGAGTTCCGGCGGCCGCGGCTCGGCTCCGAGGGGAGGAGGGCGCGGGGAGGGGGCCGGGCGGGCGGGCGGGGCGGGGAGCGCGGCGAGGTACCCCCGTGCTCGTCGTCGCTGCTGCAGCCGCTCTCGGGCTCCGAGAAGTGCAGCCCGCCGTTGGCCGAGGAGCCGCCGCCGCCGCCGCCCGCCGGGCTCTTGGCGCCGCCGTTGGCCGATCGGTTCTTCCCCAGTAATTCGGGCCCTTTCTCCATCATGCCGGGCATGGTAGAGGAGGGGGAGAGGTGGCGTCAGGGAAGGGGGAGACGGCTGACGGGCGCGGGCGGGAGCGCGGAGGAGGAGGAGGTGTTAATATGGAGCCGCCATCACCGCCCCGGTCGGGCCGTAGCGCAGTCGCCCCACAACAACCCGCCCCGGCCCCGCCTCTGTCCCCTCCCCCGCCGCCGCCGCCCCGCGCCACCCGGCCGGCCGAGCGCCCCTCGCGGCCGCGCGCTCCTCGCGGGGCGGCCCCGATCTCCCCGCCTTTGGGAGGTTCCGGCTGGAGACCCGAGACCCTGCGCGTCCCCGGCCGGTTCCGCGAGCGCACGACCGCTCGCGGCCGAGAGGCGACGCCGGGGCTCTGGCCTCGCGGCTAGGACGCACGGAGGGCAGCGAGCCGGACTCTGTGCCCTGTCCGAGCGGAGGACGTTGGCCAGCTGAGGCCGGCGCGGCCTGGGTGGCGTCCGCGGCCCCAGACCGGCGCTGCCCGGGTGACGAGCGGCCTCAGACCGGCGCTGCCCGGGTGACGAGTGGCCGGGGGTGGCGGCTGCTCCCGGGACGAGCGGCCGGGGGTGGCGGCTGCTCCCGGGACGAGCGGCCGGGGGTGGAGGCTGCTCCCGGGACGAGCGGCCGGGGGTGGCGGCTGCTCCCGGGACGAGCGGCCGGGAATAGAGGCCCCAGACAGGCGCTGCCCGGGTGACGAGCGGCCGGGGGTGGCGGCTGCTCCCGGGACGAGCGGCCGACGATGGCCTCAGGTTGGCGGCTACTCGGGTGAGGAGGAGATGGCGGCCTCGGGTGGGTGACGGGCCGCGTTCACTCCCTCTGGTGTCGTAGTGGCCCTTGCACGGCGACCCCGGAACCCGGGTCCCACCTGATGGAGGAGACCTGGCCCTAACGACCTGGCAAGGCAGCTCATCTCTGCAATGAGGTCAAGAGGGACGGAGGGGACAGACTTTCCACTTTGCTTCTTCTTTTTTGCTGTATAAGAAGTGAATGCCGTGAGTGGAGAAATAAAATGAGGACCGAACCCTGCCCTCCCCAGTGAGTGCTTTCTGGGTCGATGCTGGCCTGAAGTAGTGGCCTGGAGCGGTTCTTGAGAGAGTAGAGCCCTGCTGCAGAGACAGGTGATCCCAGCTGCCAGTTGGAAGAAGATTCGCTGGGTAGACTCTGCTGAACTGCATTTCTTCACCAGATTTAAGGATATCTGTTTTATGACATGCTGCCTGGCCTTGGAGGGCTATTTGTTTCAGCCTTTCTGTCTGTAGGTGTGTGTCCTGCAGGATTTGGGAATAACAGTAAAATAGTTTTTGAAGGTCAAAACTGTTCTTGAGAATTCCGTTACTGAGAAATAATATATCTACTGAAGAATTCAGTCAAGAAAACTCTGGGATACAAATATTAGGCAGGTTACATGTCTAAAGGAGGGAGAATTTTGCCCAGGTGCAGAAACTGGTTCTGGTAATGGAAATAGTTGAATTTCTCTTTGGAAGCCTTATGTGTCCATTATTTATTTGAATCACAATCAACCACTTTTTAAACAAATACATTCCTGAAGAATATTTTAATTCCATGATTTTTATTTTCTGCAAGGAGAAATATCATGGACAAATGAATAGCAATTGCCTTGGACAGTTACACTTTTAATTGTGAATTGTACATTGATATCTTGGTTTTTATGTTCCGGCTTCTAATGAATGTGACACATTTCAGTCCTGTAACATCAGCTCCTTTAGGTCCTGGAACACAAGCTAGACGAGATGTAGAGGAAACTCAAGAAAAAACACTCAAGTCCTCTTAATAGGCAAGCTTTCTCACACCCCGACTCTGCAACACTGCCCATGCATTTTCTGTGGAAAGAAATCTGCGTATAGACTAGGAATCAAAACATTGTGAAGAATCAAGGACCTTTGTGACAATTTCATCTCAATTATTTAAAACCTTTGAAGTAAAATGGTACTATTGGAATGTAGAAAAGGACAGAGCAAAGGTGTCTACATTCACCTTTGGGGAAAGAACTTGGGGTGAAGGTGTGTGTGTGTGTGTGTGTGTGTGTGTGTGTGTGTGTGTGTGTACACGTGTGTTTAAGGAAAGCAAATTCCTGTTTTGCTTCTCAAGAAAAGGAAATCTTAAGCTTGCCTGGCTCCGAAGGATGATAATAATGGACCTTAAAATGGTTTCTCAACAGCTAATAAGGACATTACAGAAGAGAGAGCCCTAGGGAGAAAACTGGAGAATGCCTCTTCTAAGAGATTAGAGAGGAGGAAAGCGAGCACCCGGGTGGAGAAGAGAGCTTTAACAGTGATGTCCAGAGAGATGGGGGAAGGCACTGGTCTCTTGGCAGTATTTAAGTTTTTTTTTTTTTTCTATTTTAACATTTCTCAGAGTTACAAAGATAAGGTAAAGGTTGAGGATTGGCTAATTTAGCCATAAGTTTCTCCAGTCCCACCTGGCCCTGTGGTCCTGCAGCCACTTATAAAATAATCACTCAGAGGCTTAGATTAATTACCAATTGTATTGCCTATGTACAGCCTCCAGCTAGCTCTTATACCTTTACCCATTTCTATTAATCTATAAGTTGCCACATGACTGTGGTGTTACTGGTCTGCTGGCATCTTGCTGCTCCTTTGATGGCGCTGGCGTCTCCCTCCTCTCTTCTCTCTTGGATTTCTTGCCTGCCTCTACGCTGCCTTGCCATAGGCCAATGCAGCTTTATTTATCGACCAATCAGAGCAACATATTCACAGCATGCAGAAAGACATCCCACAGCAGGCTAGCTTGCATGGTGCTTACCTATTGATGCCTGGGCTTGTCCTTGGTAATTGTGTTGGTTTCAGAAGAAGCAAGGACATAGGCAGAGACCTTCGTTTCAAATAAGACAACATTTAGAAGGCTAAGGGATTAAAATCCACTAGCTTTTGGGATGACTTGTTATGTTACATCTAGGAATGAGTCTTGGGAAAGACACCCAAGAACTCTGCTGAAAATAATGCTATTGAGAAAGAATATCAACTGAATGCATACAGTGATCAGATCCCCCATAGGGATCTATGGGTCTAATCTCATCTTAATGAGTCCCAGCAGGTTGTGTGTATATGTGTGTAAACTGGCTAACTCATCCTAAAATTTAAATGGAATAATGTAAAGGTTAAAGACAGCCAAGACAATCTAGAATAGTGGTTCTCAACTTGTGGGTCAAAACTTCTTTGGCGGGTCGAACAACACTTTCATGGGAGTCTCCTAAGACCATCAGGAAACATATTTATGATTCATAACAAAAGCAAAATTACAGTTATATAGTAGCAACAAAAAATTTTCTGGTCACCACAGCATGATGAACTATATAAAAAGGTCACAGCATTAGGAAGGTTGAGAACCACAGATCTAGGACAGTAAAGCTGGAGGATTTATCCTATCAGCTATTAGTAATTTTAAAAAGTATAGGCCTGGGGGCTGGGTGGTGGTGGCGCAAGCCTTTAATCCCAGCACTCAGGAGGCAGAGCCAGGTGGATCTCTGTGAGTTTGAGGCCAGCCTGGGCTATAGAGCAAGATCCAGGACAGGTACCAAAATGACACAGAGAAACCCTGTCCTTGGAAAACAGCAACAACAAGAAGAAGTATAGGCCTTGGAAGGAATCCCAGTTAATAAAGTCATTGTCATGCAAACAGGACCTGAATTCAGTCCTCAGAACTCATGTGAAAAAACCAAGCCTGTTGTGGTGGCTTGGGCAAGGTGGAGACAGGTGAATTTCAGGACTCCTTAGCTGGCCAGCCTAGCCTAATTGGTGAGTTCTAGGGACCATGTCTTAAAAAGCAAGATGGTGGCACCTAAAGTGTAACTTGGGCCACACAGAACTGGGATAAGGACAGAGAGTAAACCAGTGACACGTAGGAAAAAATGACCGTTGTAATAAATCGTTCTTGGGCAACTGAATATCCACGTGTTAAAAAAATCCTTGTTACTTCCTCATTTAAAGGGCTGGGAGATGGTTCAACCCTAATGGTGACCCACAACCATCCATCACTCCAGGGGAGCCAACGCCCTCTTCTGATTCTGAGGGCACCAGGCATACACATGGTCCACATAAGTGCTTTCAGACAAAACATTTATACACATAAAATCTAAAAAAAGTTTAACAAAAAAATCAATTTGATTGTGGACCTTGTTATAAAAGACAGTACCCAAAGTACGTCAACATAGTTTGTAAAGGAAGCATTCTAGGTACAGAAAATAATATAGGAAAGAGCGAAACCTGAATTCAGATATTATACCAGAGAACTAAAAATGGTTGGGTATTCCTGGAATGGAAGAGAACTTAGAGCAGACAATGCCTGAGCCACATCAAGCCTCTTACAATAATAGGCAGAGGGTTAGGCAAATTACCCTACAGATAAAGAATCATCGGAGAGGTCTCAGCAGAAGAGCTATTGGATCCAATCAGTATTTCAGAGGGAAAATGAGAATTTGATAAATCTATTAAAGTGGTCAAGAACTGAGGCTGGAGTTGTAGCAGTGGTAGCAAGACTAGAGGAAGGCCAGACAGACAGACAGACAGACAGACTTGGTGGAATGAGAACAGTTTGGGAACCTGAGCTGGGGTAAAATGGAATGAAGGTAAGCTGGTGCCGGGTTTGTGGGTGACTGTGTCAGCCACTGAGATGGTAAACAACACTGCATAGTTCACGATTTGAATTGGGTGCTAAATGAGATACCCAGCATGCAGCTGGATGTGTAATTGAGATCAGAGCAGGAGAGGGATTTCTTAGGGGTTGATTGTAGCTAATCAAAGTCTTGCGATCAATCTTATCTATTTGCCTTACTATAACAAAATTAGCCTGGGTAATTTGCAAACAGTATAAATTGTTTTTTACAGTTCAAGATCAAGGTGCTAGTATGTTTGATATCCAATGAGGGCTTTCTGCTTCATAGGAACACTAATTCTGCTAATAAAAGCAGAGCCTATGACTTAATCACCTCATTGAGGGGCCAGCCCTCTTAATACTACTTACTGCACTGGGTTTCCAGCATAATGGATTTCAAAGAAGCACATACATTTAAGTCACAGCAAGACTTAACAGATCCCAGGAAGGGCAAGTAGAAAGCAAACACCAAGAGCACCAACACTGAAAGATCAAAAGGCAAAGGAATCCCCAAAGGCCTGAGGACATAGGGGAATCTGAAGATGATTGGACGTCATTTATTCAAACCAAACAGAGAGGTCTGAAGAGACCCATAATGACCAGAAGTCCAGGAGATGGGCCTCAAATGCTTGCACAGGAAAGAGGTCATGAGTTATCTGGATAAGAGCAGTTCCACTGGTACTGATGACCAGAACAGCTCCACTGCAGTGGACCGAGAAGGAAATAGGAAGAAATACAGTAAATGTGAGTTTACTCCAGAAACGTTTTCATGGTAACGAGGAAATAAAAAGCTCCAGAAAATAAATGACTACACTTTTGAAACTGTGTGTGTGTGTGTGTGTGCAAGTTTTAAAAGTTGAGGTGTTAATTTTTTCCTAGCTATGATAAAATTCCTGACTAAAGCAGCTGAAGGGTGAGAGGGTCTGTTTTGGCTCACAGTTGGAGGGCTGTAGTCCACCACAGCAGGGACATCATCACCGTGGCAGGAGGGTGAGCTGGCTGGTCACATGCATCTACAGTCAGGAAGCAGACAGAGATGAATGCTGATGCTCAGCTCCATTACGCTTTTTGAGTTTGCGACCCTGGCCTTTGGAATGGTGACCCTGGCCTTTGGAATGATGCCATCATTTAGGGTAGGCCTTCTTATCCTAGTTAATCTGTACATAATCCCACACAAGCTCGTTCCAAGAGATTTGTTTCCTAGGTGATTCTGAGTTCCCTCAAGTTGAAAAGGTGAAGTGTGACTCACTGCTACCAGTGGCACCCACTGATGTCCCCCAGTGACGGGCTATAATCCTGAACTGAGCTAGAGTAAACACATCGCTTTCTAAACCTAACAGCAGCAGGGACAGACACTGTCTCATAACAGGTGGGTGTGGTGGTGCGCCTTTAACCAGCACTCGGGAGGCAGAGACAGCTCTGTGAGTTCCAGGACAGCCTAGTCCAATAGAAAGTTTCAGGACAGGTGGGGCTACATAGAGAGGCCCCGCCTCAAAACAAAACAAACAATGAAGCAACCTCTAGCTCCCACATACATGCACATGCATACTTGTGCACATTTTTACATTTGCACACCTATCACAAGAACTATATAATTATTTTTATTAGTGATGCTGTTGGCTTTTAGATTTTAGTTTTATTTATGAGACAGGATTTCTCTTTGTATCCCTGGCCGTCCTAGAACTCACTATGTAGACCAAGCTAAGCTGGTCTTGAACACAGAGATCCAGCTGCCTTTGCCTCCTGAGTTCTGAGATTAAAGGCGTGCACCACCACGCCTGGCTGCAAGGCTTTTAGCTTTTTAAAAACAACACACATATGGAATGTAAGATCTTTTCAAAAACAGTGAAGCATACCTGCTTACATCAAATGTGGACAAATCTTGAAAATGTTTTAAGTGGAAAATCTGTGTGCAGGGCTGGGAGGATAGCTCGACCAGTAAATATGTTCTGTTGACCTTAGATCAGCCCCACAACCCACAAAAAAGCCATCAGCCAGCCTAGTGGACTTGAACTGTAGACAAGTGAGAGACCCTGTCTCAAAAATCTATAGTTGTTTCGAGACATGGCTCAGGGGCTAAGAGCATGTACTGCTCCTCCAGAGGACCAGGGTTCAGTACCAGCACTCAAATCAGATAACTCAAAACCACGTGTAACTCCAGCTCCAGACACTTCCAGCCACTACCTTCGCTCATGTGCCAATGTAAACACATAATTTAAAATGATAAAAACACATAATGCCTAAGGTTGTCCTGTGGCCTCCACTTGCTCTCACATGAGGGTATACACACCAGGTCAGTGTGCAAATAGTAATTTAGCATTCCTACATGTGTGTGTCCTTCGTAAAGTATCACTAAATATGTATGTATAGCTAACCACATATGCTCAGAATATTTCAAGAGTACGTAAAAACTGGCTACCTCAGGAGGATATGCCAGGATCTGGGATGAAAGGGGGTCTTTCTTGTGTACTCTTTGTGACTGGACTCTTTACCACGGGTATATGTTGCTGTTTAAGGAATACATGTTTAAAGAATCAACTAACAGATAAATTGTTAAAGTGTAAATAAAGTAACAACCAATTTAAAAGAACCATAACAGAACTTCAAAAGTAGAATGGAAGAGGAGAGTGGTGTCTGCATGCTTATTTTACAAAATAACGCAGCAGCACAGTGGTTATGGGCTGCACCTCGCACTGCCAGCTACTGGAGGTTTATAGGAAGAATATAAGAAGTCCTGTTTATTCATTTTACCCAATTTTCAAATGATTTCCTTTCTGTTACAAATTTTGCCAAAGAATTTATTAATTCTCTTGTCTTATTCAGAAATGTTTATCTTGGTATAAGTTTAATTATGAAAACAGTCAAACAGTGTTGTGAAGTATGGCCTGAGGTTAAGCTAGCTCATGTTGGGTTCAATCTGCCTTACCCCTCCATTTATTTATTTGTTTATTTACAAGATGGTGGCAAGCAAATAACCTTTAGTTTGCTTATTTTTTGAGATAGGATTTTTCGTTACCCATGCCTGGCTTTGAACTCATTGTATATCCAGAAATGGCCCTTGGCTCTTGATCTGCCTGCCTCTGTCTCCCAGTTGTTAGTAAGTACCATCATGCCAGCTCACCCATACAATCTTAATAGCTAAAAGAAACCGACAAAGGTCTTTGTCTTAGTTACGCCCCCCCCCCCCCCCCAGAAAGGGTTTCTCTGTGTAGTTGTGGCACCTTTCCTGGAACTCACTCTGTAGCCCAGGCTGGCCTCGAACACAGAGATCTGCCTGCCTCTGCCTCCAAAGTGCTGGGATTAAAGGCATATGCCACCATTGCCCAGTTTAATTACGGTTTTTATTGCTGTGAAAAGACACCATGACCACGGCAACACCTATAAAACATTTACTTGGGGTGGCTTTATAGTTTCGAAGGTTCAGTCCATTATCATTATGATGGGGAGCATGACAGCCTGCAGGCTATATCTTGACCAGAAGGCAGCAGGAAGTTGACAGACACACTGAGGGAAGCTTGAGCAGAAGAGACCTCAAAGCCCACCCACACAGTGACACACTTCCTCCAACAAGGCCGCATCTAATAGTGCCACTCCCTTTGGGGGCCATTTTCTTTCCAGTTACCAGTCTTGTAACTCCTTTTCTTGGAACATTATTTCTGAGGCCAGTCTGTCTCCATTTACACAGTTATACAGATGGACACCTGTCCCAGCGCAGGCCACCTTTTAAGATGGCTAAGTCTTTTGTTGTTATTCAAACTTCAGCCACGTAAAGAAGAAACCGGGATAGCAATGTCTTCATGTGAAAGTTCCAGAGTGACAGCTGCAAATGGCTTGTCAGGGTGACCCAGGCATCCTCCAGCTAACCCCTGGTCAGTTCCTGGGGTGTGTTCTGTGCACTGTGCTAACCCCTAGTCAGTTCCTGGGGTGTGTTCTGTGCACTGTGCTAACCAGCTAGTCAGTTCCTGGGGTGTGTTCTGTGCACTGTGCTAACCAGCTAGTCAGTTCCTGGGGTGTATTCTGTGCACTGTGCTAACCCCTGGTCAATTTTTGGGGTGTGTTCTGTGCACTGTACTAACCAGCTAGTCAGTTCCTGGGGTGTGTTCTGTGCACTGTGCTAACCCCTGGTCAGTTCCTAGGGTATGTTCTGTGCACTGTGTTAACCCCTGGTCAGTTCCTGGGGTGTGTTCTGTGCACTGTGCTAACCAGCTGGTCAGTTCCTAGGGTGTGTTCTGTGCACTGTACTAACCAGCTAGTTAGTTCCTGGGGTGTGTTCTGTGCACTGTGCTAACCAGCTAGTCAGTTCCTGGGGTGTGTTCTGTGCACTGTGCTAACTCCTGGTTGGCTGAGGTCCTTTAACTCCGGCATATTGTGCCTAGGTCAGAAGAAGCTCAGGTGCTGGTCTTTGGTACCTTTTGTCTCCTTTGGCAGCAGCAAGCTTCTGCAGGCTAGTGGGTGTTATAGCTCTCCTGCAGCCCCAGGTAACAGGACCATTAAATAACTCTACAGGAGTCTTGATCCTTCAGCTCATGGCAGCAGACCTGGTTTCTCTTTCTGGCTCTTTATGAGCTTCCATCCAGCTGTCAAGCAGCTGGCCACCATAATCACCTTGCTTAGCAGCTGCCTGCTCCTCCCTGGCCGGCTCTGCCACTCCACCAGCTGCTGTCACCACTGCTCTGCTCCACTTTTTTTTGCTGCTACCTTCTTCCTGTTACCAGTCCATGTGCTAAAAAGAGGTAAGAAAAGGCCTCTGAGGGAAGCCTTTTATTGAGGCTGATGTTCCGATGCCAGAGCAGGCAGCACAGGGGTGTTGTTTTTCATCAATTGCAGTGGTTGTCTCATAAGCAACTACTGTCCTAATTAGCAACTGCAACTCCTCAGCCACCAGCAGCTGTTAGGCAGCAAGGGCTGCAGCCTGCAGGAATTCTGTTCCCTCAGGCACTGGCTCTCTCAAGGCCACTAAGGGAAACTTTATCTAGATCTCTACCCTTCTATAGAACTCAGGATTTGAAGGCTGAGGTGAAATTCTGCTTGCTCAAAGAGACTGAATAGCAAGTAGCTGCTGTGGGATGGTCTGTATGTCAAATGTGTTGCTGATTGGTCAATGAATAAATCACTGATTTATTCAGGAAGTATAGGCGGGACTAACAGAGAGGAGAATTGAGAGAACAGGAAGCTGGGTGAGAGAGACACTGCCAGCCGCCATGATGAGAAACAGCATGTGAAGATGCCGGTAAGCCACAGCCATGTGGCAAGGTATAGATTAATGGAAATGGATTAATTTAAGCTGTAAGAACAGTTAGCAAGAAGCCTGCCACGGCCATACAGTTTGTAACCAATATAAGTCTCTGTGTTTACTTGGTTGGGTCTGATGACTGTGGGACTGGCAGGTGATAGAGATTTGTCCTGACTGTGGGCCAGGCAGAAAAACTCTAGCTACAAATGGCGTCCAACATGGTGGCAAGATTTTCCACCTAAAAACTGAGAAAAAAGATTCTAAAACAGAGCTAAAAACAGCTTCCTAATTGTCTCTCTCAAATGAGCGG
Organism: Peromyscus californicus insignis; assembly: GCF_007827085.1. Taxonomy (NCBI): domain Eukaryota; kingdom Metazoa; phylum Chordata; class Mammalia; order Rodentia; family Cricetidae; genus Peromyscus; species Peromyscus californicus. Next base: position 77,068,803 of record NW_026294436.1, read on the forward strand.
CAGCTGCTGGTTTGAGCTACTTGTGGGTTTCTGGTGTGCGTGCTCAACCTGTCGTATGGCGGGAATGAGGCCTCTGCAAGTGGCACATTAAGCTGTGTGGTGGATTTAGCCTTTGCTAGTACAAAACAAAAAAAAAAGAGGTTTCTGGGCTACACGCTGCTTTGATAGAAGCATAGACCCACTATTTCTGAGAGTTGATGGCTCCCAGAGCTGGTGGAAAATGTATCACCGCCATGTTGGAAAGCTGAAGTGGGCGGAGCCAGCAGCACCAACGCCGTTTCAGGCTTAGAAGGCTGCAGTTCAAAGCAATAGGCTCAAGCTAATATAAAAAAAAATAAGCCACGTAAAGATGGCTACCACACAAAGAATCTGGATTATGTTCTCTTTGATATTCGTAACTAAAGAAAAACATTTGATTACAAAAGCTGTTGAGTTATGCCAAAATGTATATTTTAAAGGTACCTTGACTTCAAAATTTGGATGTAAGGATATGTTGCTTTGGAAAGGAGGCTCTGCTTTTGTTTCCACAGAAAGCCAGAGGCTATGGATTTGTTCCAGATTAAGACACATCAGGTTTGACCTGCCAAGACCACCTGAAAGGTCTCCGATGACACCATGGCCCAGATGATCCAACATCCAGAACCGTTTCAAGGCAACTGGCTCAGACGATACACCCTCATGGACTACTCCATAACCCTAAAATATTCTTTGTGTCCCCATAAGATACAGCGCCCCCCTCCAGCAGGAAGTAGTAAGAAAAGCTATGCCCAAATTCCCAAATATATCAAGCTGATTTTGGAGATGTGTAAAGGTTAAAACCTTCCTTTTTAAGAAAAGAAAAGGGGAAGTGCTGTGGGATGGTCTGTATGTCAAATGTGTTGCTGATTGGTCAATGAATAAATCACTGATTTATTCAGGAAGTATAGGCGGGACTAACAGAGAGGAGAATTGAGAGAACAGGAAGCTGGGTGAGAGAGACACTGCCAGCCGCCATGATGAGAAACAGCATGTGAAGATGCCGGTAAGCCACAGCCATGTGGCAAGGTATAGATTAATGGAAATGGATTAATTTAAGCTGTAAGAACAGTTAGCAAGAAGCCTGCCACGGCCATACAGTTTGTAACCAATATAAGTCTCTGTGTTTACTTGGTTGGGTCTGATGGCTGTGGGACTGGCAGGTGATAGAGATTTGTCCTGACTGTGGGCCAGGCAGGAAAACTCTAGCTACAAGTAGCTAACCTTTTCTCCTGGCTCGTGTCTCCCACAACACAGCACCCTTCTGCTCTGCTCCCACTTAACAACCCCAGCTACACATGGTTCCTCCCTACCACTTCTGTCAGTTAGTTGCTGACTCAGCCTCTTGACCAAAGGTTAATTTTATTTAATCAAACAATTGTAACACGTCTTTGCATTATTAAATATTTCACAGCACAAATATAACACGTCTTATAATATTCTACAACATAGGAGACTCCTGTAACTCTAGCTTCAGTGGATCTAATACTCTGTTGAACTTCATCTGCATATATACCCCTCAACATGCACATATAATTGAAAAGAAAAAAGAAAACCAACAAACAGGATCAGACCACCAGGACAAAGGAGGGAATGAGTCCTGAAAGATGCTGACAATCTGTTATACTAGCTCAGTACTTGAAAACAATCACTTCCTACTTATACCGCCTTTACAGACTAACATTGCCTTTGACAAATCTTCACTGGGAGTGTTTTCACATCCCATACCTTTTTTATTGTCCTATGAATATATTCTAATATATCTTAAACTACAAGCAAACTCCAAGATCTAGTTGGTATAAAAATCTATTGAAAATATGTTGAATCCCTTTTCTTTGTATATTTATACTAACCCATCCTAAAATTAGCTTCCTTAGCAGCAACCACACCTGGTTCCTAGATGTGAATGAAATCCACTGGGTCTTACCTGTATCTGTCACATAGCCAGCACCTTTCCTCACTTAGATCCACCAGGCCTTCCCTGACACTTCTGAGCATAAATGTTTTGCTATTTAATTTTAGCTGGCTTGTTTTATTGTCTCTAAAATTGTGTAAACTTCTTGAATTCAAACTTTATTGCTCAATATATTGTGTCTCAGCTGTGGACATTTGCACCTAAGGAAAATGAATTCCTTTAAAAACTATTACACTTATTTATCTATTGTGTATGTGTGTTTGGATAGGGGATTCATGAAAGGACAACTTTCAGGAGTTGGTTCTCTCCTTCCAACATGTAGGTCCCACCAATTGAATTCAGGCCATCAGACTAACTAGCAACACCTTTATCTGCAAAGGCACCTTGCAATGCCCCTTTCCCCAAAATGAGTTTATATCTTCAACATCAGGCACAATGTCTAATGCATAGTTTATTCCTAGTTTTTGTTTGATGAGTGGATATTACAGTTAGAGATCATTTTTATTCAATATTTGTGTGTGTTATAGGGGAAGTGCTGTGGGATGTTCTTTCTGTACACTGTGAATATGTGTTGCTCTCATTAGTTGATAAATAAAGCTGTTTTGGCCAATAAGAAGGCAGAATAAGTTTAGGTGGTACATTCACACTGAAGACAGAGATGAAGAAGGGTGGAGTAGAGAGAAGCCAGCCAGCTGCCCAAGGAACAAGATGCCAGAGAACCAGTAAGCCATGGATCACATGGCAATAAATAGATTATTAGAAATGGGTTAATTTAAATGTAAGAGCTAGTTGATAATAAGCCTGAACTACCAGCCAAGCATTTATAATTAATACAAGTCTCTGAGTGATTATTTGGAAGCAGCTGTGGGGTGGGGCAGGACAAAGAAAAGCCTCTATTTACAGGGAAGTAGGAGTGTACCATAGCATGTATGTGGGGGTCAGGCACAACTTTGTGGAGAGGTTTTCTCCCTTCACCTTTACACTGGCTCCAGGGATTGAACTTAGGTTGCCAGGATTTACCTGCTGTCTTAGTTTGGGTTTTTATTGGGTCTCTTTGAAGAGACACCATGACCAAGGCAACTCTTACAAAGGAAACCATTTAATTGGGGCTGGCTTACAGTTTCAGAGGCTTTGTCCAATATCATTATGAGGGGAAATGGTGGCATGCAGGCTGACATGGTGCTGGAGAAGGAGCTGAGAGTTGTACATCTTGATCCACAGGCAGCAGAAGGAGAGACTGTGTGCTGATCATGGCTTGAGCATATATGAGACCTCAAAGCCCACCTCCACAGTGACACACTTCCTCCAACAAGGCCACACCTCCTAATAATGCTGCTCCCTATGGGCCAAGCATTCAAATACATGAGTCTTTGGGAGCCATACCTCTTCAAACCAGCATACCTGCTGAGCTATCTAACTGACCTGTAGTTGGACTTTCCTTTGGGCTACTGAGAGAGCAAGACAAACTCCATTTTAAAGAAAACTTCATTTCTAGTAATACCAAGATAAAAGCTGAACCAAGTTCTAGAGACACAGACACCCAGCTAAGACTTTGGTCAAGGTGACACCCCCCACCCTCCAGGGTGGGTAGGCTGCTGGCCAAAAAATAGTTGTGAAGCTTAATCCATCAAAATTTCCAATAGTACTGGAACAGTCTCCAAATGTATTTTGTCTTCTGTAGTTCTTCTCTTGGCTAAATGTTCCTGTTAACTGAAGTATGACCCTGAAATGCAAAGGCTTGTACTCCCTAGCTTGTGGTTTTTCCCTTTAAAAATCCTTCACTCTGAGAGCTCAGGGCTGTCCTCCTTCACCTAGCTAGCCAGTGTGTTGGACATGGACCAAGCCCAGGCTTGCTTGTTTTAATAAACCCCTTTGTACTTGCATTGGATATTTGCTCTGTGGTTGTCTTGCTTGGGGGTCTCGTGACATGGGCACAACACTACCAGCTCACAAATAATGACACAGAGACTTATTGATTATGAAAACTCAGCTTTAGCTTAGGCTTGTCCCACTAGCTCTTATAACTTAAATACCTGCTTTTATTAATCTGCATTTTACCATGTGACTTTTTAATCTTTTTTTCATTCTGTATGTCCAACTCCCTCCATGTCTCATTGGCGTCTCCCTGCTCCTTGATTATCTTCTCCTACTTCCTCTTTCTGCCCAGAAGTTCCACCTATAGCTCCTGCTTAGCTATTGGCTAGTCTGCTCTTTATTAAACCAATCACAGCAATGTATCTTCATACAGTGTACAAATATCCCACAACACTGGCCCAAGAATAATTTAAATTCTCAAAGTATTTGCGTAGAAATTGTGGAATTTCCATATATTTAAAAACAATACATTTGTCTGAGATAGTTACATTTAAATGTTTACACAGCCTTCTAAACATGATTTGTGACTTTGCTACACTTCTTCCTGTTTTGTAACAACGTATTTGGCTAAAGTGACTAGACAGTTAAAGTTCAGAGTTTACATTTTACCTTACTCCTGATACACTGTAACTTGATGTATTCTCTTCCTCAGTTTTAAGAATTATAATTTTTTTTTCTGTTTAAGACTTTAAAACATGTATTTGGGGGCTAGAGAGATGGTTCAGCAGTTAAGAGAGCTTGCTGCTTTTCCAGAGGACCCAGGAACTGTTACCAGGACCCATGTTGTGCAGATAACCAGCTGCTTGTAACTCCAGCTCCAGGGGATTGGATGCCTTCTTCTGGTATCCATAGGCACCCACACGTGAATGGCAGACACATAAATAAATCTAAAATAAACGGGGGCTGAGTGTGGTGGTGCATACCTTTAATCTCAGCATTTGGGAAGCACAGGTAGGTAAATCTTTGTCAGTTCTGGGACAATCTGATTTACATAGTGAGACTGTGTCTCAAAACACAAAGAAATAAAACAATAAAAATAGAAGGAATTGAGGGGAAGTGCTCTGTTTATAAAAACAAATGTGGGGGGGGGGGGCACGGGCGCGAATCCCAGCACTCAAGAGGCAGAGCCAGGCAGATCTCTGAGTTTGAGGCTAGCCTGGTCTACAGAGCGAGATCCAGGACAGGCACCATCTCGAAATGCCAAAACCAAACAAACAAAAAACAAATGTGCATTCATTTAAAAGTCAGTGTTTAGGGAACCTTGGGATCTAGATTATGAAACAATCTGAGGATTCGGGGATAAAATGAGATGTGTGGAGCCCTGAAAAGGAAACAAAGTAACATTAAGTTGGTTTATGAAAATAATCGTAGAAATAACATGTTCCAGAAACTTTACTACTCATGAAACTATACTATAGAGCTCTTAAAATACTTTATTGGTGACAGGAGGCAATAACCCAAACCCATAATACAAAGGATAACAACAGTATGGGTTTACTGTAAAGGCTTTAGTGACAGAAGTATAGGTGTTGGTGCATAGTAAGCACTCAGATGTCAACGGTTGTTATAAAAATAAAGATGAGAAATTGAATGAGGCTGGGAAGAAGGCTCAGTTGATAAAGTGCTTGCCTCAAAAGCATGAGGACTTGAGTTCAGATTTCCAGCACCCAAGTGAAGAGTAGAGCATGATGGTGCATGTCTGTAACTCACCCTGGGGGAGAACATGATGGTGCATACCAGTAACCCAGCCTGGGGGTGAACGTGATGGTGCATGTCTGTAACCCAGCCAGGGGTGAACATGATGGTGCATGTCTGTAACCCAGCCATGGATGAGCATGATGGTGCATGTCTGTAACCCAGCCAGGGGTGAGCATGATGGTGCATGTCTGTAACCCAGCCAGGGGTGAGCATGATGGTGCATGTCTGTAACCCAGCCAGGGGTGAACATGATGGTGCATGTCTGTAACCCAGCCAGGGGTGAGCATGATGGTGCATGTCTGTAACCCAGCCAGGGGTGAGCATGATGGTGCATGTCTGTAACCCAGCCATGGATGAGCATGATGGTGCATGTCTGTAAGTCAGCAATGGGTGAGCATGATGGTGCATGTCTGTAACCCAGCCTGGGGGTGAGCATGATGGTGCATGTCTGTAACCCAGCCATGGATGAGCATGATGGTGCATGTCTGTAAGTCAGCAATGGGTGAGCATGATGGTGCATGTCTGTAACCCAGCCTGGGGGTGAGCATGATGGTGCATGTCTGTAACCCAGCCTGGGGTTGAACATGATGGTGCATGTCTGTAACCCAGCCAGGGGTGAACATGATGGTGCATGTCTGTAACCCAGCCATGGATGAGCATGATGGTGCATGTCTGTAACCCAGCCAGGGGTGAGCATGATGGTGCATGTCTGTAACCCAGCCATGGATGAGCATGATGGTGCATGTCTGTAAGTCAGCAATGGGTGAGCATGATGGTGCATGTCTGTAACCCAGCCTGGGGGTGAGCATGATGGTGCATGTCTGTAACCCAGCCTGGGGTTGAACATGATGGTGCATGTCTGTAACCCAGCCAGGGGTGAACATGATGGTGCATGTCTGTAACCCAACCATGGATGAGCATGATGGTGCATGTCTGTAACCCAGCCAGGGGTGAGCATGATGGTGCATGTCTGTAACCCAGCCAGGGGTGAGCATGATGGTGCATGTCTGTAACCCAGCCATGGATGAGCATGATGGTGCATGTCTGTAACCCAGCCTGGGGGTGAGCATGATGGTGCATGTCTGTAACCCAGCCAGGGGTGAGCATGATGGTGCATGTCTGTAACCCAGCCAGGGGTGAAGGTGGGGAGTGGAAATAGACGAATCTCTGAAATGTATTGGCTTGCCAGCCTAGCTGAATCAGTGAGCTTCAAGTGTGGTCAGCGAATGAAGGTGGAGGGGTGGCTCAGTGGCTAGGGGTGCTTGCTGCTTTTCCAGAGGACCCGGGTTCAGTTCCCAGCATTCACACCAGATGGCTCACTGGCCACTTGTAACACCAGCCTTAGGGGATCCGGTACCCTCTTCTGACCTCTGTGGGTACCCATGCTCACATGTGCATACCCTCTCACACACACAAGAAAATAATTTTAAAAAATGAAAGTGGAGAGTAATCAAGACACCTGACATTAACCTTGGACCTCTACACTTGTACACAAACACGTACAGCACACACATGTACGCAACACCACCGTTTTATGACACTTTTGGGAGAGGTGTGAAGAAACGTCTACTCAACCCAGATAGGGAACGATAGACCAGAGTGAGGATACCGCTGAAGCCCAGTGTGGTGAAGCAGTGCATTTACCGGGTGACTGAAGAGCCGCTGCCACCGCATCACCAAAGCTCGAGCAGCATGGACAATGTTCTGGAGTCTACACAGCTAGCAGGCAGCCTGACAAATCCGTCTTGTCGGCATTCCTCACTGCTGTTGTTGTGCCCGAGTCGCAAGACCCCCAAGCAAGACCATCACAGAGCCAATATCCAATGCAAAACACAAAGGGGTTTATTGATAACCAGCAAGCTTGGGCTTGGTCCGTGTCCAACATCCAACACAGCGGGTGGAGGAGAACGCCCTGAGCACTCACTCGAAGGGGTTTATATAGAAAAGGTTTACATGCAGCTTAGGGTTGGACCAGGGGGCTAGGGGTGAGGTAGTTCTTTGAAGTTACTGGCTGAACTATAAGCGTGAGGTTACTGATGGCTAACAGGATGCAGGGTATCTACAGAGACATAAATTTTTACTTCCTATGTCTTGCTTTTGCTGAACCCAGGATATACACATTCAGATTTATTGTTGCAGTCCTACTCTCCCCTGAGTTCAGCTTCTGGTCAGTAGAGCCCATTACTCCCCATATCCTGTTTTACCAAGTCCAGGATATATATATTTATTGTTTCAGCCTTATCCTCCCATGAGTTCAACTTCTGGTCACTTCTAAAACTGCTGGTCAGCAAATACCTTTAGAGGAGGGGGGCGGTATGTCTCTCAAGATGGCTCCTGATTTTTCCCTTTCACTGTAACCCTGGGGAGGAAGAGCCTTGTGCATCTGGTCAGTTCCAGGAGCTTGTTGGGATTTTTGAGTTATTTCCCAAATCCTAAAAAAAAAAAACAAAAAAAACCCTCCCTTTAGAGCAGTGGTTCCCAACCTGGGGGTCGTGACCCCAATAGGGGTCACATATCACATGTTTACATTATAATTTATAATAGTAGCAAAATTACAGTTATGAATTAGCAACAAAATAATTTTATGGTTGGGGGTCGCTACAACATGAGGAGCTGTATTAAAGGGTTGCAGCATTAGGAAGCTGAGAACCACTGCTTTAGCGCTTCCTGAGTCTTAATGAGCATCCCTCCGGTATGGAAGTTTTCAACGGGGGAAATTGAATCCACTCCTCTAGAAGGAACCAAGGAGATGGCACCTTGAATCTGTACAGTGAGTGGTCTCTTGTCTAATGGAACCTTCTGTAATAACACCAGGAAATGGTTTCTCTGGGGAACCTCACTGGTGTGCATGAAGGTTTTCATTGTTTTTAAATGAGCTGCTTCAAACTGTGACACTCTGAGTACACATACAGACACACCACCATCACCACCACGACCCTTGTCCCCCCACACAGGACCCTTTCAGCTGTGTCTTGGTTCTATTCCATGAGTTTTGATTGTCAGAAAAATGTTATTCTGTTTCAACCCAGGCCAAGTTTGTGGCTCTCAGAATCTGGAAAGCACGCCACAGCCTTCCCCCTTTTCTCTCTGCAGTTACAGTCCTTTTTTAAAGAATATGCTTATTTGCCTTGCTGGGGTCAGACCCTGGGGTCACACAGAGCTACATCTCCAGCACTTAAAGCTTTGATGCTGGTGTAAGGAACTGGTCACAGCAAGGCTGTTTTGCCTACCGCCGCCTCTCTGCTCAGTTCTTGCAGGGTATAGAGCAGTCCCAAAGACATGGTGTTTTCACTGTCAGTTCAGAGGCCCTGACTAGATTCTCAGACTCAGAAATCTGACTTAGCCCTTAACTCTCAATGACACGTAGTTACTGTAGGTGACCAGGTACTGTGACTGTGTACCCAGAGAGCAGCTCTCTAGAATGAAGTACTAAAAAACATAATAGGTATAAGGTAAATAATATTTGAAATTACTAATATAGTTATTAGAAATGACTATAACTGAGCCATGAATTAGAGTTTTAAATTTAAGTTTTTAATTGTAAGATACTTGAAGCCTCTTTGGAGCAGTCCACGTTTATAAACTGAGATATAATAGATAAGAATGTATTAACTTGTGGGCTGTAGAGAGGGCTCAGCAGTTAAGAGTACTGGCTGCCCTTCCAGAAGACTCAGGTTCAGTTCTCACTATCCACGTGGTAGCTCACAGCCATCTGTAACTCCAGTTCCAGGGGATCTAATCCGTCTCTGGCATCCTCGGGCACTAGGCACACAGGTGATGCAAGGCAAGGCAAAACACTCACCCACATAAAAGAAAATGATTCTTTAAAAGGAGGTATTAAGTTGAACCAAGTTATGTAGGAGGACATTATTACTTTTGCTCCCAGTATTAAATGTTATATACTCTTTAGGATTAATGAGGGAGATGGAGTATAAACATAGTTAATAGTGAGAAAACCAGGCTTTAATACTATTTATAAATATAAAGAACTTGACACTTAAGTTTCAAGCAAGCAGACACCTTTCTGAAATGGCTTGAAGAAATGTTTATTGGAAGACACTGAGAACACTTAGAGAGAGAGTTACAGGACATAGTTTCAAGGACCTCAGATGCTAGTGTGAGGGTCCATTGCCATCCTCCCTCTCTCTCACCCCCTCTCAGAGAATTGCATGAGAGTAACACTTCAATATTTGACAAGAAGAGTAAACATTATCGTTCCACATGGAGGCCAGATAAGATTGAACCACAGGCAGGTAAAAACCCAGCAGGGCAAATGCCAGACCCTACAGCCTTGGGTTTATAGTTTGGGGTTTGTAGTGGCATCATCTGAACTTCAGTGAGCTTGAGTAGCTCTATCCTTCTATGTTTTCTACTTTAGTATAGTCTCTCTCTCTCTCTCTCTCTCTCTCTCTCTCTCTCTCTCTCTTGATGGCTCTACACATGCCTAGAACTTACTTTGGTACATCTATGGTCTTGGCAACCACATTTTAGAATCTTTGTTGCAACTTAGACCTTATAGATTCATACTGTAGCCTCACAGGGCCTCCTTGCAGGGAATCTGACCCTGCCACATGTTGCTATCTTTAGTAACCTTCTACAACCTTGGTGCAAGTCTCCACTACCCCTTCCTACTTGGATTTTCATGCATGCAAAGCCAGCACCATGTAGACAGTTCTGTAGAGTTCTGCTACCAGGTCAAGATGTCTGGTTCCCTTCGACCACAGCTGCAATGTAACATAAATGGTGCCAGTAGAGTCCTTGTTCCCCTCTGACACCTCAGGAGCCAGTCTTCCACTGTCTGCATTTATATTGGCATATTAATCTTCTGATCTCTCCCATAATAGCCCATTAAGCTCTGCTTACAGTATTCTAGGGCTTCTGTAGCTCACAACTCCAAGCTCTTTCACGTTCTTCCTGAAGACCAGTTCCAAAGGGTCATGAGTCACATGGTTTGGTTTCTCACGGAATGATCCCATGTCTTGGTACAATTTTCTGTATTAGTTGCTCTTTTCACTGCTGTGATAAAAATTTCAACTTAAGCAACTTGGGGAGGAAGGGTTTGTTTTGGCTCAGAGTTCGAGGGTACAGCTCATCATGTCAGGTGTATTAGTGACTTTTCTGTTGCTTTGATAAATCACTGTTGCCAAAGGCAAGTTAAGGAAGAGAGTTTATGTTGACTTATGGTTCCAGGGGGAATTGAGTCATTCATGCTAGGGTAGGGAATGGCAGCTAGTGGCAGGCATGGAGTCAGAGCAGGAGGAAGCTGAGAGAGCACATCTTTAACCACAAGTACAAAGCAGGAAGTCAGCTGAAAGTGGGGCAAGGCTTCAAACTCTCAGAGTCTCTCCCCCATGCCTCCCATTCCCCCAGTGACATTTCCACCATCAAGCCTGCTCCTCCCCATAACTGCTCCAACCAGTGTCATTACCAAGTAGGGACCAACCAAGTATTCAAATATCAGGAGCCTATTGGGCACATTTCTTATTCAAACTACCACATTCCACTCTCTGGCCCTCATAGGCTCATGGCCATATCATAACACACAGTTTGCCCTACTTTAAAAGTTTCCGTAGCCGGGGAAGCATGGTGGTGGCAGACGAGTGAGGCACCTGGTCACATTGTGTCGAGTCAAGCAGAGAATGATGGATTCTGGTTCCCACAGGATGACACTATTCACCATTAACCATCACAGTAGGAATCTCTTGTATGTTTGAGACAAAAGGACATTTCAGAAATGATTCTTATTCAGTTTTTTTAATTTTGGGGGAAGAAGTAAGAAAAATAGAGAAGACAAATAGAGCAAGACTGGAAAATGAAGGTCATCAGGTCATGGTCACTAATTGGTCTTGAAAAGTAGGCTCTACTCTGGGTGTCCTGCTAAAGAAAGGGAGAAGGGATTGTAGGAGCCAGGGGGGTCAAGGTCATGACAGGAAACCCACAGAGACAGCTGACTTGAGCTCTTGGGAGCTCATGGACTCTGGACCAACAGTTAGGGAGCCTGCATGAGACCGACGTAGGCCCTCTGCATGTGTGTGACAGTTGTGTAGCTTGGTCTGTTTGTAAGGCTCCTAGCAGTGAGATTAGGACCTGTCACTAGTGCTTAGCTGGCTTTTGGGAACCTATTCTCCATGCTGGACCTCACCCAGCCTTGATGCAGGGGGAGGAGCTCAGTCCTGCCTCAACTTCACGAGCCATGTTTTGTTCAAGCCAATGGGAGGCCTGCCCCTTTCTGAATGGAGACAGAGGAGGAGCAGATGGGGAGGGAAGTAGATAGGAGGAGGGAGGGGGAAACTGTGCTCAGTATGTAAAATAAATGAAAAAAATGTTAATTAAATTTAAAAAAAAAGAAAGAAAGAAAAGTAGGCTTGATAACTCATCCTCAAACCAGGAAAAACTGAGAAGGAGATGTCTACATATAAGTTTACAGTAAGGATGCTGGGCAGTGAGGTCTTTGTGGGAGCCCGTTCTCAGGTTCCTCGTGGCTTTACCCAGCAGGTCCGCATAGAGGATGATTAGGACCACGGGCCTGAGTGCAGGTGTCTGAGATGGTCTGCACTTGGCTGTGCTGGGGGAGGAGGTCTTTTGCTCCACCCCTTGGCGTCTCTATAAAAACCCTGGGGCAGAGACAGTCGGGGCCCCGTTGGAATAGGTTCCAGGCCCTCTCGAGGCTATCCTTTATTTTCTATCTGTTTATCTCCACAAGATTCTCCGCAATAAATCCTTCTATCTAATATTTCCTGCTGCTCGCACTCAAGAAAACTCTGGGGAACTGTGGGGGTGGTTGGGTAAATGCCCCACAGGTCTTCCTGATGATAGTACCCTTGTCAGTGAGAAAAGGTAGATGGCCATCGGTTTAGAGAGGAGCGTGAAGGAGAGCAGAGTTTTGAAAGGAACATAGTCACAGAAACTCCCATACATTACTCTCCTCTATTCCTTGGGAACACTGGAAATAAACTGAACTTATTTAAAATTACTTTTAAAAATTATTTTACTTTCATGTGTATGGGTGTTTTGCCTGTACATATGTCTGTGTACCGTGTGTGTGTGTGTGTGCCTGTCTGTCTGCCTGTCTAGTGCCCAGGGAGGCCAGAAGAGGGTGTCAGATACCCTGGGACTGGAGTTGCAGAGCATTGTGAGCCACTATGTGGGTGCTGGGATTCAAACGTGGGTCCTCTGAAGGAACAGCCTATGTTCTTAATCATCTCTCCAGCCTTTACTTAAAATTCTCATGTGTTAGGTTTTTCATTGCTGACAAAATGCCTGAGCAAATTAAGATTTAAGAAGCTTAATTTTTGCTTTGTTTTTGCTCATGGTTTCTGAGGTTTCCATGCCTGGGTAGTTGACTTGCTGCTTTTGGATCCATGGCAGGGCAAACCGTTATGATGGGACTGTGTGATAGAGAAGCTTCTCCCTTGTCATGGCTGTGAAGAAAGGCAAGTAAGAAAGAGACAAGGACACCAGTATCTCCTCAGGTGTGTGTGTCCTCTCCAGTGACCCAGCTTCTCCCTTCTAGGCCCCACCTCTTACAGGTCCTATCACCTCCCAATAGTGCCACAGTCTGGCAAGTCTTTAACTCATGGGCAGTTGAGGGACACTCAAGATCCGAGCAGTCACATCCAAAAAGGTTGTACTGCTTTATTCCACTTATTTTGTAAATATTTTTCTTATGCAGTGTAATTTTCCCCTTTACAATCTATGCATTTAAAAACCATTTATTTTTCCAAATATTTGGTTATAAAAATTACCAAACAGAAAAGTGCTGGAAATTATATAGAGAGGATTTAGCTGCTCATCATGTGGATTCTACAATTTATTTTAGATTTAGGTCAATTTCATTTGGAGTTGTCTTAGTTCAGGTTTTTATTGCTGTGAAGAGTCACATGACCATGGCAACTCTTATAATGAAGACATTTAATTGGGACTGGTTTACAGTTTCAGAGGATCAGTCCATTATCATCATGGTAGGAAGCATGGTGGCATGCAGGTAGACATGGTGCTGGACAGGTAGCTGAGAATCCAACATTTTACAGGCAGCAAGAAGTTGACTAAGACATTCTGCAGTGTCCTGAGCATAGGAAACTTTAAAGCCCTCCCTGACAGTGACACACTTCCTCTAACAAGGCCACACCCACTCCAACAAAGCCACACCTCCTAATAGTGCCACTTCCTATGAGCTTATGGGAGTCAATTACATTCAAACTACTACATACCACTCACTGGCTCCCATAAACTTGTAGCCATATCATAATGCAAAATGCATTTAGTCCAACTTCAAAAGCCCCCATAGTCTATCACAGTCTCAACAATGTTTAAAAGTCCAAAGTTCAAAGTCTCTTCTGAGATTCAAGCAATCTCTTAACTGTAATCCCCTATTAAATCAAAATTAAAAAAACACATACTTCCAACAAATAATGGCATGGAATATTCATTACCATTCAAAAATGTAGGGAAGGGGGCGTAGTGAGGAAATACTTGATCAAAGCAAGACCGAAAACCAACTGGGCAAACTCCAAACTCTGCATCTCCGTGTCTGATGTCAAAGCGCTCTTCAGATCTCCAATTCTTCAGCTTTGTTCAGCTTTGTTGACTGCAACCCACTTCTCTCTCTTAGGCTGGTAACTCCCTGTTAGCAGCTCTCCTCGGCAAGTATCCTACGACTCTGGAATCTCTAAATCTTGGGTTCTCCAAGGTAATCCAGACTTTAACTTCACAGCTTCATGTAATGGCCTATCAGGCCTCCATTCAGGGACACCCCTGACACATGCCTGGCCTCAGTGGCTTTATTCCATAACTTCTTTCTTCTGTCTGTAACTCTAAACTCAGAACCACGTGACTGAAGCTGCCAAGTTCTGCTGCTTGCCAGGGCTGGAACATGGCCCCCTCATTCAGTTACTTCTTCACCAGCTTTCTGTCTTTCACTGTCTAAGCTTGGCTGTCCTGAAACTGGATCTGTGGACCAGGCCTCAAACTCAGAGATTTGCCAGCCTCTGCCTTCCCAATGCTGGCATTAAAGGTGTGCCACGCATACTCACTCTCTCAGGATGATGTGATCCTCTGCACAGTGATGGTGACACAAAATTGTCACCCCACTCAGCTCTACGCTTTTCTTTAATTTATTTCCTCAAGCTGGAAACTTAGTTGGGTGGGATCTTGCCCTGAGGTCACCACCTCCTTTACTCAATTTCTTAATCCATTTATCTCCTTGAAAACAGGATTTAGCTCCATTCCACTTCCTGGTGCTCTTTTTGTAGGGAAAAAGGGCCAGCCAAAGAAACCCACTCTGGCCCCAAGACAATGAAAGAAACAATTTAGCCCTGAACCTAGAAACTAAGAAACACACCCTGACCCTGAGACCAGAGCCAAAGAAACACACTTCGGCCTTGGAACCAGAGCCAGTGAAGGAAATATACCATGGACCTGAAACTAGAACCAAAAGGTTAAAAATGGCCAGTGAAAGAAACACACTTTGGCCCTGAAACCAGAGCCAACTCTGCCCCTGACCAACGAAACCAACCAATCCCTGAGCTGGGAAACCAAACAATCCCTGAGCAGAAAATCTTCTCCTTGGAGAAATTCTGCCCCTAAGAAGCCCTATATAAGTCTCTCTGCCTGTTCAGTTGTGGGCTATCCTTTCCCACCCTGGCAGAGGTAGCCACTCTCCTGGACTCCTCCTTCCCAAATAAATCTCTTTCTTAAAACAGTCTTGGGTGAAGATCTTCATTTGCCAGCGCAGAACAGAAAAACCTTAGACGTTCCCTTAGCAGGACTGAGCAAGGCTGAGCAGAAAAAATAACAACTTCTTGCCAGAGCCGGAGGAGATTGCTACACTTCTGCATGAGTTTCCCCTTTAGCAGAGTGAAGGCAAAGAAGCAACATCTTGGGCATGTGAGAAGAAGCAGGGCTCTGCTGGGAAGCCCCCTTAAAGTGGGGTGGAGCAAAGCTCAGCTGTACCGGCGCTCTAGGAGAGGAGCAGGATTGTTTTATCCTGCAGGGAGACCATCCCCCACCACACCCCAGCTTCAGATATAGCCTGACCTCCTGACAAGTCAGTATACCTTTCCCTACTGACAGAGCTGTGACACACTTTTTCTTCTCAAAATCCACATTGTGAAATTTACTGTGCTCAGCTTGCTTTTTTTCATTATAAATCTTCATTAGAGTTACCACTAATATCCACATAACAGGGTCTATACCAGGCTGTTTTGAGGTTTCTTCTGCCAATGGAATTAATCTAATACTCTGCACTTTAGGCAGACTCTTTCATTACAAGAATGATCTCTAGGCAACATACTAAAATTCTTCTCCCCTGAAATCTCTTGAGGAAGCCTCCCACTGTTCATCAATTGGCACTCAGCATCACTATCTTCCATGTTCCTACTAGCATGGCCCATTAAACAGCTCTTGAAGCATTCCACTGCTTTCCTAACCCAAATTCCCAAAGTCTAAATTACTCCAAACAAAATCATTGTCAGGCCTATCACAGTAATACACCAGTCTCTGGTACCAACGTCTATCTTAGTTAAGGTTTTAATCGCTATGAAAAGACACTGTGACCATGGCAAGTCTTATAAAGAATTCATTTAATTGGGGTGGCTTGCTTATAGTTTCAGAGGTTTAGTCCATTATCATCATGACAGGGAGCATGGTGGTGTGCAGGTAGACATGGTGCTGGAGCTGAGAGTGCTACATCTTGCAGGCAGCAGGAAGTCAACTGACTCACTGGATAGTATCCTGAGCATACGAAACCTTAAAGCCCTCCTCCGCAGTGACACACTTCCTCCAACAAGGCCACACTCACTCTAACAAAGCCACACCTCCTAATAGTGCCACTCTTTGAGATTATGGGGGCCAGTTACATTCAAACTGCTACAGTGGGGAAGGTCGGCTACTTTGTTCTGTTGAGGCCTTTAAGTCCTGGATGAGCCTGCCTTCGTAATGGAAACCAATCAGCTTTACTCACCTTGATGCCCTAAAAGTTAATGTCATCCAGAGCATACTCACACTCTCAGGATGATGTGATCCTGTGCATAGTGAAGGTGACACATAAAATTGTCACCACAGCCTCGTGGTGCCATGCCATAATCACTGCAAACGGCCCCTCTCTGCTTCTCCCACCCCACCTACAGGAAACAAGAAATGTCCTCAGTAGCTGATATTAGATTTAACTTCATGGACAGGAGAGGTGGTAGGTTCAAGGGGGAGGTGATGAGGTGAATTGTCCTTTGCAGAGAGAGCTTTATTAATGCCACACAGTGCAGAGGGATCTGAAGAGGGAGTTTCCAGTCTCCCTCTTAAAGGTTTCCAAAGGAGAGGGGAGGTCCCATATCATGAGATAGCAGGCATGGTTAATAACTAGCCTATACTACACTCCGGTTGCCTCTGGTTCCAAGACACCGGGGGGGGGGGGGGGGGGGGGGGGGGAAGGATTTGTCCCTTCGTGACGGCGGGCCAAAGCAGCTTTCGTCTCTCTGCAGGGGAGAAAGACTGGGGACACCATGTGGCTCAATGTGTGAGGCTGTGACCTGTGACTTGACAGTTGTAGGTATTGATGCAAGTGGACTTAGTTTTTATACAATTGTATCTTTTTTTTTTTAGGTATCTTTAAAAAAATTTTTTTTTAGATTTATTTATTATGTATACAGTGTTCTGCCTGCATGTGTCCCTGCAGGCCAGAAGAGGGCACCAGATCTCATTACAGATGGTTGTGAGCCACCATGTGGTTCCTGGGAATTGAACTCAGGACCTCAGGAAGGGCTGCCAGTGCTCTTAAGCCCTGAGCCATCTCTCCAGCCCCAATAATTGTATCTTTTTAATACAAATACAGAAAGAACTTTCAAATCCCCAATGGAATAGAATAGAAACGTACATGCAACTGTTAATATCAATTAAATGTTTAAAAATTCTAACTATTGTTCTTTTCAATTGAAAGCTGTCTTTTAGATCTTAAATTTGTTGGTGGGCTTTTTGGCTAATTCATCCTCAATGTTTTATTTCCTTTGTTTATTATTATTATTATTGTTTTTTTTTTTTTTCGAGACAGGATTTTTTTGTGTAGTTTTGGTGTCTGTCCTGGATTTCATTCTGTAGACCAGGCTGGCCTCGAACTCACAGAGATCCGCCTGGCTCTGCCTCCCAAGTGCTGGGATTAAGGGCATGTGCCACTGCTGCCTGGCCCCCTTATTTATTTTAAAAGATTTACTTATTTTTATGTATGTATGTGAGTGTCTGCATGTATATATGTGCACTATGTGTGTGCCTGGTTCTGGGGGAGGGCAGAAGAGGGCATCAGATCCCTTGAAACTAGATCACAGGTGTCTGTGAGCTGCCATGTGGGTGCTGGGAACTGAACTCACATCCTGGCAAGAGCAGGCAGTGCCTTTAACCACTGAGCGTCTCTCCAGCTCCTGTCCTTACTTATTAATACAACAGGAAAGGCTTGGCTGGTTCTTAAAGTTTTTCTTACTTGTTTTTCATTTCGTGGTTTGAAAGACAACAAGCACACACCAAGTCCAATGAATCTCAAGGCTTTAAAATTCGCCGGGCGGTGGTGGCGCACGCCTTTAATCCCAGCACTCAGGAGGCAGAGGCAGGCGGATCTTTGTGAGTTCGAGGCCAGCCTGATCTACAGAGCGAGATCCAGGAATGGCGCAAAGCTACACAGAGAAACCCTGTCTTGAAAAACAAAACAAAACAAAAAAAAAAAAAAAAGAAAATTCATTTCGTCATTTATTTCACTAATTTATTCATCGTAAATTTGGGATAGCTGGGAAACAAAGATGAATAGCAAGTGGTTCATGACTTTAGTGGAGTCTCAGTCTTTCAAAAGAACTGAGCTCAATCCCAAAATGTCAGTTTAGAAGATCTTTCTTTCTGGTCACTCACCCTACTTGCTTCTCCTTCTACAGGTGGAAATGGAAACCAACCAGTTGGGCAGACTATAATGAGTGGATCAAACGGCAAGAAGGACTCTATCCAGGTGACCACTTCTGTGAGTGTGTACATGGCTCTAGTACAGCCTCAGAGAAGAATGCAGCTGTGCACACTGACTGGCACTGACCCCTGCATCACCTCCAAGCCTCCCAACAACCACTGCATTTTATTTTCCTCTTAAATGTGCATGTGTGCGCGTGTGCATGTGTGTGTGCATGTGCGTGCGTGCGTGCGTGCGTGTGTGTGTGTGTGTGTGTGTGTGTGACGCACACGCATGTGTTCATACAAATAGAGGTCAGAAGAGGGCATCGGAAACCCTGGAACTGGAGTTGTAGGCATTTGTGATCCACTCAGCATAGGTGCTGGGAATAGAACCCTGGTCCTTCACAAGAGCATCAAACTTTCTTAACTGTTGAGCCATCTCCCTAGACTGCCCACTGTGTTTTAAAGTCACTCATTTTTTTTCCTCAGCAAGGAATGTTTCAGATATTTCTCATGACTCCAACTTCATTGCTTACCTGTCCTTAATCTTCATAGGTGACTTTCTCACCTCATACCTCCCTTCCCCTGCTTACCTACCCCCAAAGGACTACAAACAAATACTCTGCCGCCTGAGAGAATTGAGCAGATGCCATAACAGGCTGCTCAATCTTCTCTCAGAGATCAGGCCTCAATTTCAACTTCTGGGACTGAACAAGCAGTTTCTGAGGGAGCCACAAACAAAAGACAATCCATCTTTAACGCCCTTGACAGCAGGGACAAGGGAAATAAACATACCAATGCCCCTGACAGCAGGGACAAGGGAAATAAACATACCAGGCCTGAGCCAGCCCCCACAGTCAGCATGTAACTAGGCTAGCAAGCCTCCACAGCAGCTCAAGGACAGGGCTTGGGACTTGTCCAGGACTTCCCCCAAATGGAAAATGGTAGCCCTGACCAGCCCCTGACTAGCCCTGGCCGATTAGAATGTGCTAATATTGCCACTTGTAAGCCAGTCTTATCTAATTGACCTACCTGCCCAGGAGCTCCCCTGGGCTGTGCTGGAAAGGAGCCCGAGAGCTCCTCTCAGGGTCCTCACCATTGTGCCTGTGGGGAGAATGCTGGCTCCAGAATGCTCTTGCTGATTGCATGCATGGATGGTGATCTTTTGTGGGACTTCTCCAGGACCCTATCACCACCAAAAGTGCTTCTCTTCCCTTGCAGAGATCATCTGTGAGATGGTGTGCAAGGTTGGGTCTTACACCTTCCCAGTTGTCCACTCTTCCAGCCAGCACATCTACTTTCCCGTAGTTCATTTCTGTGAACTGAATGTACGGCTAGCCACTGGGGTACAATGCTCTTCATGGGGCTGGGGGTGCATAGTTAGATTGGAGATATGTGCTGACTGGTTTTATGTGTCAACTTGACACAAGCTAGAGTCATCAGAGAGGAAGAGCCTCAGCTGAGGAAATGCCTCCAGCTGTACGGCATTTTCTCGGGAGGCAGAGGCAGGTGGATCTCTGTGAGTTCGAGGCCAGCCTGGACTACCAAGTGAGTTCCAGGAAAGGCGCAAAGCTACACAGAGAAACCCTGTCTTGAAAAAAAAAAAAACAAAAAACAAAAACAAAACAAGGCATTTTCTCAATTAATGATCAATGGGGGAGGGCCCAGCCCATTGTGGGTGGTGCCATCCCTGTGCTGGTGCTCCTGGGTTCTATAAGAAAGCAGGCTGAGCAAGCCAAGGGAACCAAGCCAGTAAACAGCACCTCTCCATGGCCTCTGCATCTCCTCTTGCCTCCAGGATCCTGCACTGTTCCTGTCCTGACTTCCTTCAGTGATGAACAGCAATGCTGAAGTGTAAGCCAAATAAACCCTTTCCTCCCCAACTTGCTTTCTGGTCATGGTGTTTTGTTGCAGCAACAGAAACCCAAACTAAGACAAGGAATATGAGTCTCTTCCAACAGGCTGTCCCAATTTTAAAACTGGAACTACTGTGTGGGATAGAAAAGGTTTAAAACTCTGCACTGAATGGGCTTTGAGCTCTCTGTAGCCTTCCTTCCCTGAGGGCTTTCTTGCACCCTGGGAGCTTGCTTTGCCTCCCGTTGGCAGGGTGCTGGGATGAGTGTGGGTTTACCCCCAGAAGGCATGTGTGAGAGATAAAATCAAACTGTTCCTTCTCAAAGGTGACTTGAGCCAACTTCGGTCCAGCTACAGAAAACAGAAAACACAGACCCTTGCCAATGCCTTCTCCTCAAGTTATTTCCCCCGCTCAAACCTACAAGTCTAGAGCAGAAACTTACAGCCAAGCTCACCTGCATCCGACGAACTATAAAATAAACAGGATGTAAGTAAGAATGCAGAGATGAAAACACACACAGTTTTTGTTGGGGGAAATATAAACACAAGGAAAGATAAGAGCTAGACGGTGTGTAAGATTGTCTGTCCTGGGTATTAAAAAGGGAGGAAGGGCCGCACATCATGGTTATGAACCTCTCTGCACTCAGCGTATCTGCCATTCTAGGCTGATGCTCAGCTTTGCAAAGGCATAAACTGCTCTGGGTCCCATGGCTCTTATGGAGTGAGGGTGGTTGTTTCTCACACATGTGGAAGTGGACTCAGTCCCAGCTGTGTTCTGCTAGGCTTCAGAGGACCTACGTTCAGCAAGGTTGGTTCCCCATCACCAAATGGGGCAGCCAACTGTGTCTAACACGCTCCTCCCGGGCGTCCCTCGCTTCCTGCTTTCTCCATTCCTACATCTGTCCTTGTCAAAATTACCGAAAAAAGTAAGTGTTATAACTTCAGTCCTTGACCCAGATTCTTCTTCCCTTTTTCCAGCAGAATCTTCCTGGGTACATTAACCACACTTAGGGTAGGCCTCATGCCCAGAAGTACATGGTAGATGGCCAACACAAAATGAACTCCATGATATTTTTGTAGACATTTTATCTCAAATTGCTTTGTTTGGCCATTTTTTGTCTTATTGGTCTTTTGCTTTGGTTTCGGTGTTTGTTTTTTTGTTTTTTTTGTTTTTATTCTTTAGAGAGAAAGAAAGGGCATGGTTGGTGGAGAGATGGGAGGATCTGGGAGGAGTTGGGGGGAGGGAGAGTCGTCATCAGAATGTACTGTCTGAAAAAATTGTTTTCAATAAAAAAATAGGACACACAGTTGGGTAGATGGGATGGGGGCAGATCTGGAGGAGCTGGGAAGTGAAGATGACCAAAATACAACATACAAAAATTTCAAAGAATTAATAAAAATATTTTAAAAAAGAAACTCAAACTAAGACAACACTGAAAATAGGGTTCTTTGGGAGGGATATAGTGTTCATGAGTTCTAGGCTAGCCAGGACTACATAGTTAGACCAGATCTCAAAAAGAGAGGAGGAGGAGGAGGAGTCCTCTGATTTGAGAAATGGATCCTCAATATGAGGTATTATTGGGAGATGGAGAAAGGTGGGAGGCAGGGCCTAGTAGGAGGATTTACTGAGGTGTGTCTTTGCAGTTATATTTCATGTTGACCACTTTTCATTTGCTACAACTTTCTCTGCTTCCTATCCGTGTTCCCAGTGCCATGATATTCTGCCCAAGCACATGGGGATAGGTGGTTTTTACAGCGCTCTTGCCCCAAAGGAAAAGTCATGACACATAACAGAATCCACTAACAAGAGTTTTATCAAGACAAAGAAAAGGGATAGATGTGATCAGGCCTGCAGAAGGACACGCAAGAGAGAGGAGGGAGGGAGAGGGAGGGGGTGGGGAACATGGCGCCACCTTATAAAGGCCAGGATGTACCTTCGCACACAGGCCCACGCGCAGAGATCACAGGTCACTTCCACGCAACTACGTGACCATGTAACCATGGGGCGTGGGTCACACAGGACGTATGACCCGGAAATGACTAGGCAGAGATGACTAAGTGTCCCGCCAGGCATGCGTGACCATGCCTGACTGTGGGGTCGTGGTGGGAATTTCTATCAATAGGGCCCTCTGGAACCGAAGGCTAAAATAAGCCTTCATTCCCTTGAGTTGTTCTGTCATATATATGGGGTCACAGCAACGAAAACCAACCGATAGAAAAGGTTCTGTGTGGCTGGAGTCCCGGAGACCCTAAACTACCGCTCCTGTTTTCAGGCCTGTTTTTGTGTCCAAAACTCACAAACCGAGGCTGGGGATGTAGCTGAGCAGGCAGAATGCTTGCCTAGAATGTGTGAAGCCCTGGGTCGGATGCTAGGACCTCAGAAGCTGGGTGTGGAGGTACGTGCCTGTAACCTCAGCACTCAGTGGTAGAGGCAGGCAAAGTTCAAGGTTAGCCTCAGCTACATAGTGAAGTTGAAGCCAGCTTGGGCTAAAAAGAAAGATATTCCAAACTGTTTCATAGCACCATGCCCCAGATTTCATTCCAGCCACGGCCTCAGTTAGCAGTTCTCTGTGGATCAGTCCAGCTTCCTCCAGATACAACCTGATCAACTTGGTCCTACCTGAGTCAAGTCACCTTCCACCTTAGGTTGGTCCATTGTGTTCTCTCCCAGCTGGAAAGAGCTTTTCAGCAGCTGGGGAACCGGATGATGATGATAATGATGATGATGATGATGATGATGTAGGAGTAATTTCACTAATGAATAATGGACACACAATTTAAAAAAAGAGATTCTGCATTTAATCTCTGATTTTTCATGATTAAGGCATTTTTAACCTTTTTTTGAATTTATGTATGTAGTGTGTGTGTGTGTGTGTGTGTGTGTGTGTGTGTGTGTGTGTGTGTGTCTGTGTGTGTGTCTGATGAAGGTATTTTCTCAGTTGAGGTTCCTCTTCCCAGATGACTCTAGTCAAGTTGTGTTAAGCTGATGGAAAACTGAACACTCTTGGCTCATGATTTTCATTGTTTTGGAGTATGTGGCAATTAGCTCACCATGGTGAGAGCATGTGGCAGAGGAAGCTGTTTAAATAATGGAATCACAAAACAGAGGGGAGGGAGGGAGGGAGGGGGGAGAGAGAGAGAGAGAGAGAGAGAGAGAGAGAGAGAGAGAGAGAGAGAGAGAGACCAGGGTCCCAACATCCCCAATAACCCTTAAGGCCTCCAACTAGGCTCCACTTCCTGGAGTTCTTACAGCCCACCGGTAGCACCACAGGCTGGAATCCAAACCTTTCTATGCACACCATCGAGGACCACGAGTGCTAAACTATGACAGAAGCAAGTTTTTCATGAGTCCGCATCTAAGTCCACCCAAGGACACTGTGGTTCAGTTCCCTTAGCAGAAGATTGGTAGTAACCACAGTGTTCTATTGAGACTGTATACACTCATCCATCTTTTTGGATAGAAGCACATGGTCCTGGATGTGTAGGAACTAGGAAGCGAATTTATGAAGTACTGTGGAGGAGAGTTCCTTTCAGCCTGGTTGAGGGTGTTTGGCAAGAGGAGAGGTCCAGAAGCCGGACAGCATCTGGATGTAAGACAGAACTGAATTTGCCCCTTTGCAGGGACAGCCTGTGCTTGGCCGAGGCACACCAGCGGGCACTGACTTACCCTCCCTCAATTTCCATGGTATCTAAAACTGGGGAGTATCTGTGTGTCTAGTAAAAAGTTACAGTTCTTATAGTGGCATCTGAAATGTATACTGAAAAAATAGTAAGCAAAAAGATGCTTAACTCTCATTTAAAATTGAAAAGCTTATTCCTTTTTGTGTTATCTAACCTAGTTGGTAACCAGCTTAGTTATAACCCAAATTAGATAACACACATGGAAACAGTATGCAAAATGCTACATGGAGACTCTTCTATTTAAAAGCTTTTTTTTTTTCTTCTCTAGAGGGAATAATTTTGAACTGCTAAGCTTTTTTTTTAAACCATTTTTTATTTTCATCCACATAAATTGAAACCTCATTGGCTAATGGGCAGACATAGCTCCAAACTGATCCAATCTGGCACATTCTCCCACCAGGCCAAACTTCCTGCTGCAGGCTGGTGTAGGCCTCACTTATTAGGGTTCTAGCTTTTAGACATAAGGAACACTGTTTATTGCTTGCTGCAGTATTAGGCTCAATCATGTTAGCATTCTCAGTAGTGCTTGCTTGAAAACCCTAAGAAAGGATAACTTCAAAATTATTCTAGATAAGAAAGAACATTAGCTTACTCTTGGGATCTCCTCCAGAGGAACAGTGTGACATTTTAGGTTCTAGGGAAAGATTCTTTCTTTCTTTACATCAGATATTGATGACTTCCTAACTACTTACCAGCAAAATGTGTTACCAGACTCAGTAGCCCGCTATCTGCAAACTTTGGGGTAACTTTTCAAAAATTAACATTTATTTATTTTCTTGAGAATTTCACATGAGTACTGTATTTACATCATGTTTATGCCCCTTCTCCTCCAGTTCTTCCTATGTCCCCCTTCCTCAAAAATTTGTGACTTCTTTATTATTATTGTTTCACACACACACACACACACACACACACACACACGCACACACACACACACACACACACACACACACACACACACACACACACTTACTGAGTCCATTTGGTATTGCTCCTTTGTACATGTTTAGGGCTGATCACTTGGGGCTGACTGGTTAAATCCTGTGTTTGCAGTTCTCCCACAGAAATGTGGATTGAAGTAGGCATGTCATGTTATAACAAATGTGCATTAATTGCTTACCTGTGTCAGTTTCTGACCTTACGGAGTTTGCGTCTTAGGAGAACAAGACAATAAATCATATCTCTCATCTTTTCAAAAATGTAAATGAACTCAGGGGAATAAAACAAGCCGGACACAGGAAGACAAATGCAGCCCACTCTACAGATGTTGAGTTTGTGGAAGTGAAGCATACGATGTTGGAAGTTATCTAAGACTGGGAAGTGAGGAAGGGAAATGGGAAATTCCAGTCAAAGGATACAATGTTT
Organism: Peromyscus californicus insignis; assembly: GCF_007827085.1. Classification (NCBI taxonomy): domain Eukaryota; kingdom Metazoa; phylum Chordata; class Mammalia; order Rodentia; family Cricetidae; genus Peromyscus; species Peromyscus californicus. The sequence goes on from NW_026294436.1 coordinate 77,094,118, forward strand.
TAGTAAAGTAGGATGGGAAGAATATGTTCAAGAGCTCTGCTGTCCAGCATCGTAAGTGTAGTAAATAATGATACACTGTTGCATGAGACCAAATAACATTATGAAGGAAAGAGATTCACTTTATTCATAGTTCTGGAGGCTTAAAGGCCCACATATGGTAATTGCCCTTTTTCATTTTAAGATTTATTTATGTGCTTATGTGTGAACTTTAGTGAGTATATGTGTACCACATATGTGCAGGAGCCCACAAAGGCCAGAAGGGGGCGCTGGGTCCCCTGGTACTGAAGTTACAGACAGTTGTGTACAGCAATGTGGGTGCTGGGAACTGAACTCAGGTCCTCTGTAAAAGCTGCCAACGCTGTTCACCACTGAGCCAATCCCCAGCCCCTGATAGCAACCTTCTTGCTGGCAAATTCCAAGCACAAGTTATCGCATGCTGAAGGGATTATTATGGTCATGTCTGGGGAGGAGCTGCCTTGGTTGCCTTGTACTGATGTGGGAAGATCCACACGAATTGTGGTCTGCACATTCTGGTAATGGCCAAGATCAAAGGTCATGAAGGACGCAAACTCGCTTTTTCTGTTGCCTGACCTTCATTCTTGCAGGTGAATTCAGTGGCTACCCTGGTTGTTCTGTCTATTCTAGTGAGGGGTCCTAGATGAATAGGGTACAGGGGACAGAGGATAGACCTGATGGGGAAATGGATTGTGGTAGCGTGCGTGCATGCTCGACCTGCAGTAGCTCAAACCGGCAGCTGCTGCTCATTTGAGACAGACAATTAGGAAGCTGTTTTTAGCTCCGTTTTAGAATCTTTTTTCTCAGTTTTTAGGTGGAAACTCTTGCCCCACGTTGGGCGCCATTTGTAGCTTGAGTCTTCCTGACTGGCCCACAGGCCAATCAGTGATTTATTTATTGACCAATCAGCAACACATTTGACATACAGACCATCCCACAGCACATCTCCACTCAGGAAGCAGAACGAGGGTGGGAGGGACCAGGCTTGCACCTTTTATGACAATATCTCATCAGGCCTTAAGGGGTCACACGAGGGCTACCAAGGGTGCATGTGAATACATTATACTACAACTGACCTAAAGATCACCAGGATGCCTCATCCCCTAAAGGTTCCTCCATCTTCTGGTGCTACCACCTGGGAACCAAGTCTTTGACAGCAACTACACAGCCCTTTCTCCCTCGCTTCCTTCTCTTTCTTTGTGGCAGGAATCTTAACAGTTCTTATTAATAAAATCAAACCTGAGGCCAGTTATTGGGGTAAACACTGGAAAATTAAAGAGCCAGAACAAGCCACAGCTACCTCTCCTCGCCAGATCCTCAGCTGGTCTTGTTTCCTCAGACTGGAGGCCTCTGAGTCCTCATCCAGAATGAATCTTAGCTGAACTGCTGCTAGAAGCCTGAAAGCTTAACCAGCCAAATGCTTCTAGTTTCTGGTCCTCACGCCTTATATATCTTTCTGCTTTCTACCACCACTCCCTGGGATTATAGGCTCGCTTTCTGGGATTAAAGGTGTGTGTCACCATGCCTGGCCGTTTCCAATGTGGCCTTGAACTCACAGAGATCCAGAGGGATTTCTACCTCTGGAGTGCTAGGATTAAAGGTGTGAGTGCCACCATTTTCTAGCCTTTGTATCTTGTGGCTGTCTGTTCTCTGACCCCAGATAAATTTATTAGGGTACACAATATTTTGGGGAACACAATACCACCACATTTCTTCTTTCTTTTATTGTGAATTACTGAATTTAACTAGGGTTGCTTACAAGAACATGAATGGAGGGGCATTATTTACAGAAGCATAGGCACCTTACCCGTGGTTAAACCATGGAAGAAAATATCTCTCCCTCCCCTATCAATCATTAACCGCATTATGTTCTCAGGGAGAGTGAGGCCTCCTCCTCCTCCTCCTCCTCCTCCTCCTCCTCCTCCTCCTCCTCCTCAGTAAGAGAGTGTTAATGAATTGCTGAGACCTCGAGAGTATAAAGAGCATGTCATGCCTGTAAGAAAGTTCTCCACAGCTCAGCACCCCTCCTCTGGCTCTTCCATTCTCCCCACCCTTCTTCTGAGATGTTCCCTGAGCAGACTTGAGAAGGTGATGACCCATTTAGGGTTCTGCTTTCAACATTCAGTTATTCTCAACATTTTGGCCAGCTCTGAGTCTCTGCAGTAACCATGACTCACTGCAAAATAATAAGCCTCTCTGGCCGAAGATGGCAGTAGCTCTGACCTATGGGCATAAACATAAACATTTAGAAGGCAGTTTGACAGGTGTATCCTGTCCACTTAGTAAAACAACAGCGACAGTTGGGAGTGGTGGCACATGTCTTTAATCCCAGCACTCGGGAGGCAAAGGCAGGCAGATCTCTTGTGAGTTTGAGGCCAGCCTGGGCTACATAATGAGTTCTAGGTCAGACAAGTTTACATAGTGAGACCCTGTCTTGCAGCTCGAATTCCTAATTGGTCTTTTAATAAAAAAAAAAATGGGAGCCAGATATTGGGGTTAAATGCTGAAAGATCGGAGACACAAAGGATCAAGCCACTGCCACGTCTCACCTCACCAATTCCATGAATCCTCTGTTTGAAAGCCTCTGAGTCCTCAGCTGAAAAAGCTCTCTAGCCCAAAGGCCTCTAGCCAGAAAGGCTTCAGCCCAAAAGCTTTAGTTCCTGTCTCCTCATGCCTTATATACCTTTCTCTGCCCAGCCATATTACTTCCTTCCTACTGCTAAGATTAAATGTGTGTGCCAGTTTCTCTCCTAGACTGAGTCAATCTCATGTAGTCCAGGGTGGCTTTGAATTCACAGAGATCTCTACCTTTGGAGTGCTAGGATTAAAGGTGTGTGCCACCACTGCCGGCCCTCTGTGTTTAATCTAGTGACTTGTTCTGTCCTCTGATCCTCAGGTAAATTTTATTAGGGTACACAATGTGTCACCACACTGTCTCTAAAGGAAACCAAAAGCAAATGAACAGCAGCAGCAGCAGCAGCAGCTTCAGCAATGACATCCCAAGCCAGGAGTTTTTGACCAGGTTTACCTTGTCAGATATGAACTCCTTCTTGTGGAGCAGGGGTCTCAGATCCAATCAGAAAGCAACTGGTTACTCCCATGACCCACTTGGACTACTGCACCAGAGAGCATGTTCGAGAAGCTGCTCCTGGCTTCCACAGCACAGCCCTTAGACAGGGCATATTCTAACAGTTACTTTTCGAAATGCCATCAATACCTCTGTAGTTTCCACTAATATTTATTGGTCATAATTTTAGATACTTTTTGTGATTTGGCATCACCATGATTATGCATGATTCATTGGTTGAATGTCTGTCTTATTCTGGGCACTGAGTCTGTGGTGCTAAACACACAGTCACATGAAGGTTCTAGTCTGTGGTAAAAACAACCTTCCCAGAGAGAGGAGGCAGGTAGACTGTAACCGCTCTCCTTCCTGAATGCCACCAGGTTGTGGTGGTGCCTCTGAGACCCCAGCTTTGCTGGGCTGTGTGCCTCCCCGCCGCAGGCTGCTCCTCTGCTTTGGGTGATGGTAATTTCCTTTTTTGTTGGTACCACTCCCTTTCTTCTTCTTTTCATGGTAACTTTTTTATACAGCCCGAATGATGAAACTTCTTTTCTCCTGCTCTCTGCTCAGCACCTCCTGTCTAGTTGCCAAGGGAAACCAGATAAGCCCTAAGTGCAGTGGTAATTTAATATCTTGGGCATGACGTTCGTGGCATCTCTTCAGCACTGGTGTCTTCCTGCTTTCCATGCAGGCTCTTTATCAGGCCCTCAGATGTTCCACAGTTGAGGTTCCTGGGGTCTGTGCTTCAGAGGTGAAGCCTCAGACAAGGTTTCTGAGGACCAGACAAAGCAGCAAGGCATATTTAAGATGGTCCTAGTTTTGAAAAGGCTTCACCACGAATATGGCTGGGCTTGAAGTTATTTGTCACTCGTCTGAACAGCTTCTTCTATTCATTCCTGGTTCTCAAAAAGAACTTGTGGAAATACAGGCTGAATGAAGTCCTGAAACTCTGTCCTGTCCATCCTTCCCCTCAGACACCAATTATCAGTATCTCTCAGTCCTGGGATTTTGATTTGCCTTTTCATTTTGTGACTTAATAATTTCTGTCCCAGTCTCATTGTCCTGTCTTGTGCCCTGTGTTGCTGGACTGTGAAAACTACCAAGTTATGATAATATGGATGCTAGAGGGAGAAGACAGGGCTAGAGGGAGCCCTTGCTCCCTCTCTTCACTGGGGCACCCTGCGGGGTCTTCCTCTCCACACAGATAATTGAAGCTTGGCTAGCACTGAGTACCATTTGAGCTGTTGGTGATTTTGTCACATCACCTTTCTATGCAGCTCCAACCCTGGCACCAGCTGACCCATGAGCATCTCTCCTGGGGGCCCTGGTTCCAGACTGTGCATTTTGTAAATGCATCATTTCCCTTTTGTTCCCACACCAACAGTTTGCTTCCTGCAGTGACTGATGTCCAGCTTCCCAAGATTTTCAGTTCTCACTTCTCTGTCTCTATGTTAAAATCTTTCTTTGAAGTAACTTTTGTAGTTTCTCTTTGGAGCTGGACCCTGACTGATACACACATGCTACTCTAGACAAGAGCTCCTGTTAGGTTTATGGTACGCAGCAGCTGCACAGAGGGTGGCCTTCATTTCTGTCAATGAATCCAGAGTGCTCGTGTTCTAGGGGGAGGAGAATCTCTGCTGCACAAGGCTTCCCTGTTCCGGTGGGAACAGAGCAGTTTGTGGAAACTGGTCTGGAACGTAGATTTCTGAATGATAATCCTCCTGGGGGAAAAGGTGTGGTGGGTCATGGCCCACTCCATTAAGTGTCTTCCAACATTTCAGCTTGTTCCATGAAGCCGGGTAAGCACAAAAGCTAGGACATAGAGACAAGAAGCAAGCAGGTGGAAGGATAGAAGAAAGGATGGAGAGAGGGAGAGCATGCCTCCAAAAGAGGTCAGACATTTGCCACTTAATCATGGAAGCAATATTCTGTTAGCTTTGTTGTATTCTACTAATTGGAAACAAATACTCGGGTGTTCTGGTTTGAGTATGAAATGTTCCTCCAAAGCTCATGTTGACTGCTTGGTCCTCAACTGTTGGTTCCAATTTGGGAGACTGTGCAAGCTTTAGGAGGATTGTACCTGGTCAGCAGACCCATCCCCTGCTTCCTGTCGCTGTGATGATAGATGCCCCACAGTGTCCTGCCCAATCTCATGGGGCCAATCAGCCACGGACAGACCCTCTGAAGCTACAAGCTCGAGCCAACGTTTCTTCCTTCGTGTGGTTTATGGCAAGTCTTTGCCATATCGACCCAAAGACAAATGCAGTAGGTTCAGCCTACATGCTGGAGCAGAGGGTGGATCAACGGGAGCCGTGACTATGGGTGTCTGGATGTGGCTTTCCTTGTATTTACTCTACTTGGTGTTTGTTGAGTCTGTAATTTATATTTTTCACCAAATTTGGGAAATTTTGTTGCCATAAATTCCTCATATATTTTTTCTACCCCATTTCTCCTTTTTAACTTTTGTGCTTCCAGTTGCCTGTATGCATGTCCTTCTCACATGATCCCTTAGCACCTAAGTCCTTATTAACTTTTAAAAAATATTTTTATTCATTCTTTGAGAAGTTCATACATGCATACAATGTATTTTATCATATTAACCCCTTTCCCGAATTCTACCTCCTGGGTCCCCCTCCCCACATCTCTCTCCCAACTTCATGCCTCTGTGTTTGGTTTGTTTCAATAACCTACTGAGTTATTGAATAACTGATTAGTGCTGCCCATATATGGATGGGTATGGGGCCATCACTGAAGTACGGTCAATCTACCAGGACCACACCCCTAAAGAAAATGAAGTTTTCCTACCCTAGCAGGCATTAGCTAAAGCCAGAAATCCACAGAGTCTGCTTAAAGGGCAAAAGGATTTATTTAAAAAGGAAAACTCACAAGACAGAACAGAGGAATTGTTGTGGGCGTCCTGGAAAAGGTGAGGCACGGTCCCATGCTGCTCTTCTGCCTGGAGACTGTCCCAGCATCCAAGTCCCAGGAGGGAGCCAAGAGAGGCCCACAATGTGCACTTCAGGTCTTAAGGGTAGCCCTGAGCCATGCCCCAGAGGCAGGTACTTAGGGCAGTTACCTGCTACATCTCTAGGGGTTGTGCTTCAAGATCATAGACAGAATAGCTATCCACTACATCTCCCCCTTTTGTCTAAATAAGGAAGTTCTAACTTAATACAAACTACATAATAGGAGTGATTATTAAGTGTTGTTTAGGAGAGGGGAAAGGCAATAACATAAACAAAAATAGAAATACAACCAGTAAGAACAACATCAAACAAGAGACACATACTAAAATTCAGAAATGTCCAGAATATAGGTAAATGGTATGTTATAGAGATTACTCCAATAGCTGTCCTATCCTGAAGAATCTAACTTTAGTATCTAAAATGTTCTTAGCTAAGATATGAGAGGATTATAACTGTAACTATCTAAATCTTCAACCCCATTAAAGACCTGAGAAGGAACATAATATTATCTGAGACAGCAGGAAATGCAAGCAAGCAATTTCTGAAAAATTGAAAGAATAGACAGAGACAGCTGGCAGCCTGGACAGTCACCTAAAGTTTCTCAGCACTGTTGGGACATCCATTTTGGCTATAGGCCTAGAATACCTGACAGACCATTTTCAGAAGCAGGGATTTTGAAAGACCATCTTACCCTGTCTTGGTAAGTTTCAGTAGTCACTTTTCCTTGTGTCCTGCTCATCCGGAAAGGACAGCATTCATACTGTCAGCAGTCGAGGCAAGGGAAGTTCTTTGCCCAGCAGGCCACTTTGTGCCAAGAAGACAAACTTCCAAATGGAATGTCTATAAGCCCAATATTCTCTCAGGATCAGATCAGTGCTGCCAGGAGCAATTGTGTCTCACATCAACAGAATTCTAAGTTATCAAAACATTTAAATGCCACATTCCCTAGGTCTATGAAGTGTTTGAAGATTACCTGTCCATCTGACATGTTTCTGTAAATCTGAGAACCTAACAAACATAACTATAGAAATGACAAGCATGGATGACTATAAATCTTAAGTCTTATCTACCTAAATGACCCAAGGACTAAGGCTTCACATTAACAAAGTAAACAGTCTGTAAACAGACATACAGTATAAGGACAATGACCTCAAAATTGTGACAATACACAAAATATCCTAAATGGAGGTAGAAATGTATAGTGCAATATGGTAACAATATCCTTAATATGTATCAATATACAAAATATCCTAAATGGAGGTAGAAAATGCATACAGTATGGTGAATATAATTTTACATTTGTATCAATATACAAATTATCTTAAATAGGAATATAAAAATAGTTTACATTTGTATCAATATACAAGTACCCATATCAGTACAAATTATCTAAGGCTGATAGTTTGTCAAATTAGTTTACTAGTAGGTACACGTGTACACACACAAACCCATGAAAAGAAAAAAATGGAAGCAGTTAAGCCTCATAACATTTGGAAAAAAATCACTGTCTAGAAGATATTCAACAATGTACAAACAGTTTTCTAGGACCCTAACTAGAAATGCCATTTACTGTAAAAGACGTGTCTTAACGCCCTGTGTAACCTGCATGACCCATGCTTTTGTCTTATAAGACACAGTTCTGTCGAAGGCACTGCTGGAGATAGCTTCTAATATCACTGTCTACAAGGGAGCAGAGATGGTAGGGAGGGGAAGGGGGTGAGGGTGGGGTAGTCCCTTAGAAGCAAACTGAGCAATTCAGTTCCAAAAGCTCCCAATATACCATTGATACTAAGATACTTGGGTGTGTCGGGGTCTTTCCTGTGAGGCCCGCACCCTTCTTTAGCGTGCCTCATCCTTCCCTGAGCACCCGTATTTCTATTAACCTGGTGTTTAAACCTGTTTTAAACTTTCTTCTTAGTGAACTCCAGCTCTGCTTCAAAAAGCTTCCCCTGGGCGGAGGGCTTTGTGGGGAATTTCCCGGCTGCTGGTGGCAGTTCTCAGTTCTATCTCCCATTCAGGGAACACGGAGGTGTATGGCTAGATTCAGATGCCGAGTAACTCCCGGACTTAAAAATTTGTTTCTCTTTCTACTTAGATAGCTGGGCTTTGGGTTTGCTTTGACTTCCATGGGAGAGCAGAGTCAGGCTTCTAGAAAAACCGGAGACAAGCACGGTTCCCCACTCTGGCTAAGGAAGCAGTGGGGAAAATAGCTATGGAGCTCTGGGGGGAGAGAGAGAGAGAAAGAGAGAGAGAGAGAGAGAGAGAGAGAGAGAGAGAGAGAGAGAGACAGAGACAGAGAGAGACAGAGAGAGAGACAGAGACAGAGAGAGACAGAGACAGGGAGAGAGAGACAGAGAGAGAGAGAGAGAGAGAACAAGCTTAGTTAGTCTGACTCGGAGGGCAGACTCAGGGCCGCTGACAGTCCATCTGGCCTGCTTTCAAATCCCTCTGTCATACAACCAAAGAAGCATGGGTTGTGCAGGGTTTGCAAGGTAAAGCCACTTCCCCTCAGGTGTTGTGTTCGTAAAATGTGCTGAGGAAAACGAATCAACCAAATCAGAATGTACAAGAACACCGATTTCTAGTACATTTCAGGGACTGGACATTTCTTTTCCAGTCTGCATCTCAAACACACCTCTTGCCCATCTTTGGATGGAGACTTGTACTCCAGGCTGTGAAACACAGAGTCCTGTCAGGTACAAGGCATCCCAATTTTAGTTGCAAATTTGACCAGTTTGTTCCTTGTGTGGATGATTAAGTGTGCCAAGCAGGAAGTGCAGAACAGCTTGAAAGGCGATGAGAATTACAAGAAAACCAGAGTCGCTGCCCCAGTTTGCTTCTCTGTTGCTGTGATGAAGCCCCACAAGCAAAAGCAATTTGGGGAGAAAAGAGATTATTTCATCTTCCACTTCCGGTCACAACTCATCATTAAAGGAAGTCAGGGCAGGAACCTGGAGGCAGAAACTGAACCAGAGACCACAGGGGCATGACTCCTACTGGCTTGCTCCCTCTGGCTTGCTCAGCCATTTTGTTTTTATAACCCAGACCTACCTTCCTAGGGATGGTACCACCCACAGTGGGCTGGGCCCTCCTACATTAATTGGCAATCAAGAAAATGTTTCCATTTCCTATAGTAAAAGAAGGACCACAGTGCCTTTCTCCTAAGAACTCACAGGGTAAATGTAAATGAGCTTATTTATGTAAAGTGCATAGAATCCTGGCTGGTACAGAGCACAGAATCCACAAAAGCATCAGCTGAGGTGGCTGCTGTCATTAACCCATTCATCAATAGTGCAGATTGCATTCTCACAAAGTGACAATAGTGACATCATGGGTGGTCCACGTACCAGGAGTGGAAAGAACCTCTGCCATACAGATCCCAGGTGCTGCCTTCCAGGGTTTGTCCCTCTAGACTCTCCCTTTGCTTTAATTATTAATTAAATTTTTTTTTCAGAGCTGAGGACTGAACCCAGGGCCTTGCGCTTGCTAGGCAAGCGCTCTACCACTGAGCTAAATCCCCAACCCCTATTAATTAATTTTTGAGACATAGTGTTGCTATGTCACCCCAGAGGCCTGGAACTCCCAACCCTGCCTCCTGAGGTCTGGAACGCAGGTGTGCACCGTCGTGCCTGGCTCCCCACAGTGTCTTCGTTCCATGGCACTGCTGTCCTGCCTGATGCCTCGTGCAGCGGACATGCCTCCCCACCCTAAAGGGTGCAGTGGGTTGGAGGGGATGGGGCAGCTGAGCGACAGAGCTCAGACCCCAGCCAGGATCCTGAGCTGGGCAAGGTGTCCCCTGCTTCCATGGACACTCACCACTGGCCCTGAAAACGGTTATAGCCCCGACTTTAACTGCATTAGCTCTTTTCTCATCCCTAAATCTAACGAGGCATTTCATTAAGCCACGCTACAGTGCGTTCTGGCTGGTTTTCTGTCAACACAAGATAGAGTCCTTTGGGAAGAGAACTCAATAGAGAAAATGATCCCATAAGGTCTGTCTGTGTGTAGTTAAGTGAGTAATAAGTTTTCTCGATTAATGATTCATGTGGGTAGGCCCAACTCACTCAGAGTGGTGCTGCCTCTGGGCAGGTGGTCCTGGGTGGGGTAAGAAAGCAGATGGGACAGGCAATGGGGAGCTAGCCAGTAAGCAGCACCCCTCCACAGCCTCTGCTTCAGTTCCTGCCTTGAATTCTGCCCTGAGTTCCTTCGGTGATGGGCAGTTGCCTGAAGTGTAAGCATATAAACCCTTTCCTCCTCAAGTTTCTTATGGTCATAGTGTTTTATGACAGCAACAGAAACCCCAACTAAGACACAGTAGAACTTAACAAAGGGAATTCTATTTTCCTTTGAGACAGGGTCTCATATTACAGTCTAGGTTGGTCTTGAACTCCACATGGAGTAGGATGATTTTGAACTTTAATCTTCTTGCCTTATTTCTTCCTCAGTGCTGGGATTGCAGGCAAGCACCATTACACACAACGTGTGAGGTGCTGAGACGGACCCCAGAGCTTTGTGCATGCTAGTCATTCACTCTGCCAGCTGAACCACCTCCCAGCCCCACAAATTCCTTAGGAGGAAAAAAAGCAAATGATGTCTCATACACACTTACATAGATTTGAGATTTATTTATTTAAAAATTATGTATGAGTGCTTGTGTATCTGTGTGTCTGTATAAGGGTTTGTGCTCCTGCATATGGTGACTGCAGAGGTCAGAGACATCAGATCCTTTGGACCTGGAGTTACAGGCAGTTGTGAGCTGCTGGATGTGGGTGCTGGGAATGGAACTTGGGTGCTCTTCAAGAGCAGTACGTGCTCGTAACCTCACCGTAGTCCTGATCTCATGTTTTTAAACTTAAATGTTGTTTAACTTTAAACTCTTGTTATAAGTTAATTTCTGTGAAAATGTAATTTTAAAGCCATAAAAATCACATATGTAAAAATCTATATCATACATTGATCATTTATATATATATAAATCACACACACACACACACACACACACACACACACACACACACACACACACACACGAAGACACTTGGGTGTGACTCTCCCTCCCTGGAAGGTTTGTGTGCTGTTGTTTTTTTCCCTCCTCTTTCCCCCTCTCTTCCCTCCCCAAAGCCTCCTTTTAAATCCTTTCCTTCGTCCCCACTTCCTGCTCACCCCCCCCCCATGGTGGTTTGAATGAAGATGGCCCCCATAGGCTCATAGCGAGTGGTATTATTTTAAAGGATTAGGAGGTATGTATGGGCTTGTTGGAGGAACTTTGTCACTGGGGTGGGCTTGGGGGTTTCAAATGCTCAGGCCGTGTTTAGTGTCTCTCTCTTCCTGCTGCCTGCCATCTTATGGATGGAAGCCATTTTGTTGTAAGGTCAGAAAAAGTTCTTTCCTGTTTGCTGCAAAGTTCCAGTTGATTGTACTTTACCCTGTCTCTGGAATTTGACGTGGTCCCCACCCTGTGGAGTTTGACTCACACCTTGGATATATCCTGGTAGATAAGATGTTCTGCCAAACAATTTAAAAATGTTCAGCCAAGTTCTCATGTAACCAAAATTCCTCTGAAAGTCCCCCAATTCTTGAAAACCCCCTAGCCTTGCAAGATTTTTTTAAAATTATTTTTAATCCTACTGGTCGAGAATAAGACCACCACCACAAGTTAAAGCCAACTTTGAATCAAGCTTTAATTAAATGCTGGCCAGGAGGATGGGCTAGCCAGGTCCATATCTGGGTTCCCAGAAAATGGCCAGGAGTCATGTTTTGCAGGGGCTAAAAAGGCAAAACCCACAATTGACCGTATTTCCCATCAGGTCCAATCAGGGGCAAGTATACAACCTGATGGACCTCCTGCCCACACGTGATCAAGTGTACGTGTAAGTGCAGATGGGTTAAACAAACTTGGTTAGAGGAGTAAAAGCATGAATATCCTCCAGCATTTAACTTTGGTCCTCACACTATATAAACCCTACCTCTTCCTGTGTTCGATGCTATATTTTCAAACCCCACTCTAGGGAGATAGTTCTGTCTGGCAGAAAATAAAGCTTGCTTAATTTGATCAAAGAGTTTGGGTAATGGTCTTTACTCTTGTTTGGTGGGATTAACACCAGATGTAGAACTCTCAGTTACTTCTCCAGCAATATGTCTGTCTGCATGCTTCCTGCTATGACGATAATGGACTAAACCTCTGAAACTGTTAAGCAAGCCTCAATTAAATGATTTCTCTTATAAAAGTTGTCATGGTCATGGTGTCTCTTCACAGCAATAGAAGCCCAAGTAAGATACTCCCTCTGTCCCTCTGTCCACCTGTGCCTACCCTGGAAGTTTGTACTACCCCTTAGATCTATTAAACAAACACAGCAACTTTGCTTCACTCTGGTTTGTCCTGAAATTCTTTTCTGCAGTGTGCTCAGAATCCAGCTTTATCTCCTCAAACGAGGACTCCTCAGGCTGATATGGGCAATGTCTCCACATTATTGTTGATGTGTGTATGTGGGGTGAGATGAGAGAGCCAGACAGAGAGAGAGAGACAGAGAGAGACAGAGACACACAGAGAAAGAGAGACATAAAGAGAGAGATAGAAAGACACAGAGACAGAAAGACACAGAGACACAGAGACAGAGACAGACAGAGAGACAGAAACAGACAGAGATTTCTGGTATGGCTCAAGCGTCCTCCCCCTTTGTGTCCCTTACAAGCCTCTCCACCTTGTTTCATTCTGAAGTCAACAAAACATTGTCAAAGAATTTGAAACAAGTACTTCTGCATTTTATGCTGAGTTGTGTGTTTTCAAATAACTATTTGCAGCCCGCAAGGACTACAGTTGTAGGTCATACTGAACACTGGCCCAGAGGGCTTATGGGATTTTCTTATGATCATCTGGAAAATTCTGAGCTTTCCTTTTTGCTATCAATCAGGTGTTAGACTTTAGCTCTTGTCTGTTTGCATCTGTTTTTAAAACTCATTTGGGAAACCTTCTCTGGCCCGAGACTTATTTATGCATATTATTGCTGTGTCACTGTGAAGAGCAGATGGCAGTACATTTTCATTTGATTTAAGAACTCAAATTTCTGTTGCTTGTATAGATTGTAATTTTTAATGCTGCCATACCTTTTAAAGTTGCTTGCTCGTGACCTCTGAGAGCATATGACTCAAGTCTGTTTCCTACATCTGATCTAGCACTTATGGCCAAATATAGATATTAGCAGACAGAGTGGGAGCTCCCAAGTTAATTACAGCTGGCTTAACCCCTGGCTCTTCAAGAAATAGCTGAGGGTGTTTGGCTACCTTTCTTCATCTGTGAAATATTGACTGTCCTCTCACCAAAGACCACCAGAACGCAAACAAAACCAAACAAATCTAAGCATATTAGACTTACTGTAGTAAAGGAGCATATATACTTGAGAGAGACTTAGTGATGTCTCAGATGGAAGAAGCCATGGGAGGATAATTACAGGGTGTGGGCTAGGACATGTGTGTTGGTTAGCTCTGTCAACTTGGCACAATCCAGGGTCACCAGAGAAGAGAGTCTCAGTGAGGAATTATCTAGATCAGGTTGGCCTGTGGGGCATGTCTGTGGGGGACTGTCATGATTGTTAACTTATCCAGCCCACTGCGGGCAGCACTATTCCCTGTGCTGGACCCTGAACTGTGTACAAATATATAAAGCTGGCCAAATATTAAGCAAGCAGATAGCACAGGTGCCTTCATATTTATCTGCTCTTGACTGTGAATATGGGGTGACTAGCTGACTCAAGGTCTTAAATTTTTTAAAAATTATTTTAGGTATGTAGGTGTTTGCTTGAATGTATGACTGTGCATCATGTGCATGCCATGCCCCAGGAGGTCTGAAGAGAGTGTAGGATATCCTGAAAGTGGAGTTACAGATGGTTGCCAGCCAACATGTAGTTGCTGAGCATTGAACTCTGGTTCTCTGGAAGAGCAGTCAGTGCCCTTGCCTGTGGAAGCATCTCTCCAGCTCGCGGTGTCAGGCTCTTGCCACTGTGACTTCCTTGCAATAATGGACTGCAACCTGGAATAGTAAGTCAAATAAAGCCTTTCCTCCCTAAATTGTGTCTTATTATGTTATTATATCACAGCAATACAAATGAAGCTAGAACAGCAGGGTCAACAAGGCACAGAGCTGCTTGAGACTGGGCAAATGTATGACATCAGAGCTTTACACTGAGGCCAGCATGTGATCACATGTAGTGGCTCATGGTCTGGTAGCTGGGTATTTTGTTTGTTTGTTTATTTGTTCACAGTGTTGACTACAAATAGGGGTAGCCATCTCTGGATTCTTTCACACAGGAATGGGGAATTTTTTCTGATTTTAGTCTTTATTTGATTGTATTATGCTGGGATTACTATAGGCATGAAATACAACAGTGTACTGGCAGTGAATATGTGCTCATTATGATATTGGCATCCTTTCACATTTTGTTTTGTTTTCAGACACAGTTTTATACTGTAGTCCAGGCTGGCTCAGAGCTATGTAGCCCAGGCTGGCCTTGAAATCATAGCAACCCTCTGGTCAGCAGTGAGGGGACAGAGACATGACTTCACATTCTTGCTCTGACTATGAACTTGATTCTTCTAAACTTGTTAATTTATTGTCTTACTAAATGCAACTTTCTCATTAAGTACTGCTAGATGAAGACAGGTAAGTTCTGGGAATTTAAAGAAGTTTAGATTTAGATTTCAAATATTTGGATAAGTTATTTATCTTTGTTATTCCTTGTGATGTAACAGGCCCCCAGACTTCAGCACAACTAACGCCATGTTGGAGGCAGCATTCTAATCTGAAATCCCAGCACGAAGGCCTCAACACCTGCCCAAATAGAAACAAAGACCTAATCCATCAGAGACCTAGCCCACAGTTTTGGATTCCAGGAAGGTCCTTAAGCGTACCAGTCCTGCTTTTTGGGTTTTGCTTCTTGCTAACTGCTCTTGCTAACTGAAGTGTGTCAACCAGGATGTGTTTTTTGTGCATAAAAGAAAAAGAATGGGGAGGCTCAAGGCTGTGTGACTTGGGCAAGTTCTCTGTGCAGCCACAGACTTTCTGTTTAGCTTTAAGAATGTCCGTGTGTTCTCTGGGGGACCTACCTTGCAGCAATGGGGGAAAGTTAGCCCAATTAAAGTTCATCGTTTAAAGAAACTAAGATGTTGTTAAGATATCACAATATCAGAACAAAGTGGGGGTCTAAGATAGCTATTTAGGGGTCCGTTTTCTTCTTTGAGCCTATAGTCTTTGCTTCTTAAAACCTAATATTTTATATTTATTCTTTAAACATTTCCTACATGCATACAACATACTTTGATCTTATCCATCCCCTACTACTTGCTCCAATTCTTCCTGGTATCAACCAAATCACTATCCTTCAACCCATGTCCTCTTTAAAAATTATTGTTATTATTCATTACTCTCCAAGTCTAATTAGTGTTGACCCTAAATGTATGAATGTAGGGCCATCCAACATGGCATAGACAAGCTGCACATGGTCATGTCATCAATGAAAAGTGACTCACCCTCCCTCGTCAGCTATCAGCTGCCAGTAGCACCTCAGCCACGGGTGGGCTTTGAGCCTTTTACCCGACTATGCTGGGCTTTTGACTGTCTTGTTCTTGTGCAGTCAACTAGAGCTGCTGGGAGTTGATGTGTGCACCAGCCATGTCATGTCTAAAAGACAGCGTTCCCCAGCACTCCTCCAGATCTTACATTTCTTCTGCCTGCTCTTCCACGGTATTCTCTGAGCTTTGATGGAGGGAGGCTGAATAGATGATTCTGCACAGTTGAGCACTCACAGTTGCTATTCTCAGCTCTTTGACCAGTTATGAGTTCCTTGCATTAACCATTTCTTGCTGCAAAACAAAACAAAACAAAACAAACAAACAAAAACAAGAATATCTCTGACCAAAGTTGAAAGCAGTGCAAATCTATGGGTATAGACATAAATATTAAGAAGGTGATTTGGCAGCAGGATTGTTTAATGGAACATCACCAACAGGTTCTCTTTCATTAGAAAATAATTTCAAAAAACGATCATTCTGTTTGCTTCTGAAGAGCCAAGTATAATTAGCCAGTTTTCTACATTTATTGATGAACTTTCTTATATCCCAAACTCACTCTCTTCTATCTCTGTCTCTGCCTACCCCCCACTGAACAAAGTCTTCTTAAGGACATTTCAACCCAGAATGTGCACAATTTCGGAACCACCCTTGGTCCTCACACCAGGTGGAATTGCTTGGATGATTTCTCTCTGTTGCCACTAGAGTTTCCAGAGATGCAAGAAGTGCATGTCTGGTTGCAGATTTGCTTCATGAATTGCAAGGTTAATGGAACTGTGACTTTCTTCCGGGGATAGCAGGAATGGTAAGATGAACAACAAAGGGAAACTGAGGACAGCAAGTTCTGTTCATATGTTTCAGAACTAGAACTCCCTAGTCATTCATGTGTACCAGATGAGGAGCTCAGGTCTCAGCTGGCAGCTGATTATAAACACCTCACCGAGGACGTCTGAGTGCCCTCAGAGTTCAAAGGGTCAGACTGTTCTAATCTATTCTAGTTTCCAGGCAGGAGCTTATGCTTACAGCTACCACAGCCCTTTCTTATTCTTTCATATGGCATTGGTCTGATAACAGCTATCATTTCTGCATGGGTGCCATGTGCAGAGAACAAATCCAGCATTTTCTCTGCCTTGGCTTATGAGGCCTGTTATCTTCACACTGCAGAGGAGAGACTAATTAACTGAGCAAAGGCTAGACCACCTCGTAAATTGCAGAGCAGCACTGGGACGCAGGAGTGCTAGCTGACAAATGCCTCCTGAAGGCAGCACAGCACAGTGTAGGAATATAGACTATGGGCCTCCTGCCCGAGCTCAGACTAAAGTGGGTCTTGAGGACACTGTGGAGCTCCTCTATGCCTTGCTTACCTCTTGTATATTAATAAAAGACCAGCCTTAATAATATTCTTCCCAGAAGAGAAACTACAAACGGTGAGAATTATTTTCGGGAAATGAATCTAAGTACATCAAGCCCTTTGTCCGTGAACTTTATTCCTCTGGGATAAAATCCCATCTACACAGCTTCAGTTCTGTTCTCACGCCTAGCTCCTTTCTTGCCTGATTTCTCTCTATATTTATGTACTGTCCCCTCTAAGTTCTATCTTAATTCTCTCACCTTAGTTCTGCCTCATCTAGGTTCTTCTCATCTCTTTCTTGCCCAGCTAGTACTTCCCCATCTGGCTCTTCCTCATCTTCCATCTCATCCTCAAGTTCTCCATCTAGTTCTCCCATTCTCTTCTCTCTTCTCTGTCTAGTCGTTCTCTGAAAATAAAACTGCCTTTTTTATTGCTTTGACCCTTATCTCTCCAAGCTATCTCTGCTCCCACCATTTCTGGCGAGTGTGCTTGGTCACTGAGCAACTTGGCCAGGCAACTTCCATCACAGCTAGACGTACCTGTAAGTTGGAACTCTTAATTCTGAGTTAATTGTTAAGGGTGGATCTAAAACTAGAGATAAGACTTTGGAAAGGAGAAAGTTAAGCTTAAGTAGCACATCTGCCAGGCCTTCTCAAACAGGTAGTCTGGATGCTTAAGTCTGTTCTTAGAGAGTACAGAGGTATCTCTGATAATGTACTTTCCTCCATCTGGGGATGGACCTGGCTGGATGTTGCTAATGACGATAATTTCAGGGAGGCTTGAACTGGGGTTCTGGCTGTGCATAGCTGTCAGCGCACAAGGTTATCTAAATATTCCTTTAGTAGAGGGGAAATGGTGCCCAATGAATGATGGAAAAGCTACAATAGCACACAAGAAACTCATAGCAGGAAACGGCTAATAATCGAAAGCCAAATATCACCAAGGCTCCTTAAGCATTGGCTTGATCTCTGGAGGGCCTTTGGCTTCTTCCAGGAATTAGCTTTGTCATAATCAGTTGAAATCCTACTGTATATATTTTTACAGCTTGCAGCACTTACCTCCTTGAAGAATGAGATGGTTAACTCAATTAAACTGGGCAACAGATCTGGACCAATGGTATGCAAGCCTATATGCAGACGCTATGTGTCATTTTCCCTCAGAGAATTCCAAACTAAAACAATGAAGAGATGCTCACATCTGTTAGAATAGCAGAAAGCCAGGGTAGTGGTGTAGGTGTAGAGAACATAACTCTTATTCATAGCTGGAGAGAAGGCAAAACAGTGTAGCCATTTTGGAAGACAGTTTGATAGTTTGTTGTAAAAATAAACAGATCTAGCAGTTGTGGTCTTTAGTCTGTACTCAAATGAGTTGAAAGCATCTCCATTAAAACACTCGTGCACTTATGTTTATAATAGGTTAAGTCATAATTACCAAGACTTGGAAGCAGCTGATATGTCCTGCAATAGGTGAATGTGTTAACAAGTTTGTGTACCCATACAAAGAATTTAATCCACAAAAGACATAAGGGAATCGTAAGTGCAGATCGCTAAGTGAAAGGTAAAAGGCGCCTATTCATAATTTCAGCCACTTGACATTCCAGAAAAGGCAAACTAAAGAAAGCAAAGGAGATCACTGGTTGCCAAGGACTTGAGGAGAGGGATGGATGGGTACGGGAGTTACAGAAGTGGGGAAACTATTTTATGTGATGCTGTAATGGTAGATACATACCCACTTGTTAAAATTCTAGAACAATGTATATTATGGAATTTAGTTACTAGTATATCAATAGTAGGTCAGGGCTAAAACTCAGTGGTAGAGCACATACCTAACACACACGAGGTCCTGGCCACCATCCTCTGTGCTGTGGGGAGAAAAATCAATATTGGGTCATTAGTGATCACAAAAACACAACTCCAGTGCAAAATGTTAATAACCAGGGAACCAGTGTGGGCAGTAAGATTGCAAGTAGTAAAGGAAGGAATGTGGGACCTATCTGTATACACAATTTTTTTATAAACGTAAAACATCTGCAAAAGGTGAAAGATTTACATGATCTGAAGAGAAACCAGAGCATTAAAATACCTGTAAAGAAGAAAGTTTATAATGAGTGAGTGCAGTGATGTGTACATGTTAATCCCAGCACTAGAGACTAAGGCAAGAGGACTGTGGTGGTTTGAAAGAAAATGGCCCCCAAAGAGAGTGGCACTAGTGGGAGGTGTGGCCTTGTTGAAGTAGGTGTGGCCTTGTTGGAGGAAGTGTGTCACTGTGGGGGCAGGCTCTGAGGTCTCATATCTGAGTTCAACTCGTGTTGGCTGGGAAAGAGGTAGGACTCTCATCTTCCTGTCCAGCACCATGTCTGCCTGCATGCTGCTATGTCCCACCATGATGATAATGGGCTGAACTTCTGAGCTGTTTATAAGAGTTGCCATCGTCAGTGTGTCTCTTCATAGCAATAGAACCCTACAAGAAGGATCAAGACTCAGATGCCAGACTGAGATACATAGAGATTTCTAGGTCAGCCTGAGCTACACAGTGAAACTATCTCAAAAAACAAAGCAACACAAATGGAACAAAACAAAACAAAATAAAACAAGCCTATTATCTAAAAAAGAATCAATTTCACATTCCAATCCCCCAAAAATGTGCACATATGGTGCAAAAGGTAATTGTGAATATTTGATACAATAGAACAATAGTGCCTGTTATGTGCCAGGAGCTGTATAGGTGACGAAGATGATGATGATGATGATGATGATGATGATGATGATGATGATTACCACAAAGATGGCTCTGATAATCATGATAATGATGACCATAATGATGATGATGGTGATGATGATGATAACCATGATGACCAAAATGATGGTGATGGTGACGATGATGATAACCATGATGAGCAAAATGATGATGATGGTGATGACAATGATGATGGTGATGATTTCTAATGCTTAGTTGGAGATGATCTAGACATTGCCTTATCATGTCTGGGGCCTCTTGGACTTTAATTAGGAAAGTACTGTGACTGGCCATGGACTAGTAAATTGTCTATACCTCTGTTTCCTCTTCTGTAAAATGGAGTTAATGACTAGATTGTTGTGCAGATTTAGTACATTTCCAGGGTCACGTATGTAAGTGTGGTAGTTTGAATGTAATTGGTTCTCATAAGCCTATAGGGAGTGGCACTATTAGGAGGTGTGGCCTTATTGGGGGAAGCGTGTCACTTTGGGGTTGGGCTTGGAAGTCTCTTGCTCAAGCTTCTCTCAGTGTAATGCTAAGTCTATTTCCTGTTGCCTGCAAGATGTAGGACTCTCATGTCCTCTAGCACCATATCTGCCTGCACACTGCCATTCTCCCTGCCATGATGATAAAGGACTGAACCTCTAATCTGTAAGCCACCACCTCAATTAAATGTTTTCCTTTATAAGAGTTTCTGTGGTCATGGTGTCTCTTCACAGCAATAGAAACCTAACTAAGACAGAAGTTGGTACCAGGGACTGGGGGATTGCTGTGATAGACCTGACTATGTTTTTCTTTGGAGGAATTTGGACTTTGGTACTTTGGGTTAGGAAAGCAGTAGAATGCTTTAAGCACTGCTTGATGGGCCACACTAGTAGGAACATGGAAGACAATGGTGCTGATAATGATTTGAACTGTTGGTGCTAGCTCAAGAGGTTTCAGAGGAGAAGAATATTAATATGTTTCCTAGAGATCATTCTTGTGATATTTTGTCCAAGAATGTGACTACTTTTTGCTCTTGTCTGAAAAGTATGTCGGAGGCCAAAGTGAAGAGTTTTGTGTTAATTCTATTGTTGGAAGAATTCTTAAAACAGCCTAGTATAGACTCTGTTGTGTGTCTCTAGTGTTAACTCTAATGAAGATTTATAATAAAAAGGAGCAAGCTGAGCAAGGAAAAATATTTTAGGAGAAAAAGAGACCAGAAAGTGTAACAGAGCTAAATCCTGTGTTCAAGGAGATAAACAGATTAAGAAATGGAATAAAGGGAGTGGTGACCTCAGGACAAGCTCCCACCCAGCTAAGTTTCTAATTTGTGAAAAAGAATTAAAGAAAAGCTTAGAGCTGGATATGGTGGTACATGCCTTTAATACAAGCACTGGGAAGGCAGAGGCTGGTGGATCTCTGAGTTTGAGGCCAGTCTAGTCTACAGAGCAAGTTACAGAACAGCCAAGCTTAGGCAGCGAAGGAAACCATCAAAACCAGAAAGTTAGTGAAGACGTAATTGAACAAGGGGGTCACATTTCAGCTGCAGTAAGCAGCGGAACTTGGCAGCTTCAGCTACATGGTTCTGGAGTTAAGGATAGAAGAAAGGGGCTATGGAATTTGCCCCTGAGACTAAGGAAAGCCACTGAGGCCAGGCATGTGTCAGGGGTGTCCTTAAATGGAGGCCTAGAGAGGCCGTTGTGTGAAGCTGTGAAGTTGAAGCCTGGGTTGCCTTGGAGACCCCAAGATATTACAGATGCCAGAGTCATGGGATACCTGCCCAGGAGAGCTGCTAACAGGGAGTGGAAACAGACCAAGAGATAAAAGTACATCTGACATGGAGATGCAGAGTTTGGAGTTTGCCCAACTGGTTTTTGGTCTTGCTTTCATCCAGTATTTCCTCACTGTGCTCCCTTCCCTACATTTTGGTTAAGAGTTGCCATGGTGATGGCGTCTCTTTACAGCAATAGAAACCTTAACTAAGACAGTAAGTGTCTATGAAATATTAGCTACCCAAACAACAACTGCTTCAAGTCTATCTCATGGCCTTCGCACTCCATGGAACCCTGCTCAAACAACCCCTTAATTGTTTGTGCCTTTCCTTGTTTCACGTTGGCTCATAAGCCCTATTTCTTAATTCTGTCTTTGGCCTTCCTGTGTCCAGGGACCAGAGCACAGGGAGAAGCTGGTCAGATGACTTGGCAAAGCTCCAGGAAAAGAGCCTGGGAACAGCATTTCACTTGCAGGGAGATGTGTGGTACATAGAGCCTTGAGAGTGGGGAGAGGGCTTAGTCACAGGTGTCCACGTCGTGTTAATGCTGAGTGCTGGGCTTGCCTTCCTCCACATCGTGTTCCTTTATTACTGGCTCTCTGAAGCTTCAATATTTTCTTGTTTCTTGAATCATGCTAGCACTTTGGTACATTCTCTCTAATGCACTTTCCTCTCCTTCTGGGGTTTCCTTTCCAGACTATCCAGCAATGAGTATTAGCAGGATGATCAATGATCATCTAGTGGCTGTAGCTTTCTAGCTTAATGCTTGAACTTGAATTTAAAAGTATCTTTCTGATAGGTTGACCCCCAACTTAATTAAAAAGAAACTTATCTGTAGTATAACTTAAGAATTTTAGATTTCAAACACCTTTAATAAAAGGGACAGAACTGTCATTTCTTCTAATCTCTGAACATGGCGGTCTTTGCACCCCAGTCATCTCTGTGGCTTTCTGCCATTCCCAAGATCAAGTCAAAAATCTTCCCACTTAGTTTGTACCACCCATGAGTTGTGCTGTGGATCAGTTACCTATTGAGAGCTGATTTAGGTCACCTCAAGACCTAGGAAGTCTACACTCCCCTCTGTAGGGAGCCTCTTTTACATTAGTGCCCCAACTTTGGGTGCTGGATTTAGTGGGCTACCTCTGTAGTAACTCAGATGGGAACACCTGTTCTTTGTTAAGCTCCTTTACCAACAGATATTCAATCCTAGAGAATTTCCCCATATAATCAATGAGCTGGTTCTGGGAGGGTTTATGTTGCGTCAGTACAGTGGCTTCATGCTGAGCGGCAGGTATCCCTTTTTTGAGCTGCTCTTTGGCTACTCCATCACTGAGGCTCCTTACTGGCTCTGCCATATGAATCTCCAATTGCACATTACATCCCAGTTTTCCTCTGTCCTCCTTGAGTGTTAGCCTTAGGCTGTGACAACCAGGCCTTGCCATCAGCCAGCGGATCCCAAGTACAATGAACAGTTACAGTAACTTCTCTACAGGAAAGTATGGCACAGCTGTTCAGACGATGTGGGTTTCACTGCTGTTATATCACAGGGTTGTCTTGACCTAGCCTCTGCCATTCTGAGCTTCACCTCCTGTGACTCTTCGGATCTAGAATGTTCTCCAAGGCCTCTTGTGTTGGAGACCTGGTCTCAAGTCAGTGGTGCTTTTTGGAAGTGGTGGAACCTTAAGGGTGGGGTTCCGTGGAAGGAAGCCAGGATGGAAGGATGTTTGGAGGATTCCTTCCCTGGGGAAACAGAAACAACAGCTCCCTCTCCTGATAAGGTCAACCAAAGCACCCTGCCACTAATGTTTACCCAGGAGAACCAATGGGGTTGTTGGGTTTACATACAGATTACGGTTCAGGGATTACTGGCAGGATCCTGGTTTAATGGGAAGTCTTCACACAGTGTGGACCATGGCTTCCCCATAGCCACAGGCCCTTTTCAGTTAACCTCCCCCAGCAAGTATTCTCCAACACCTTTGGAATCCCTGAGCTCACATGAAATTAGGGCAGAATTACATACAAATGGCTTGGAGGCATGGATGGAACATCAGGCGAGGGTCCAAGGATCCTTTCTACCTCCTTCTTCTGTGAGGTAATATCAACAGTTGATAACCTAATGTGATGGTCTTTTGAAAGCAGGTACAGCTGATCTGATCTTGCTTGGAGGATAATGAATACACTACAAGACCTCTGAAATCTCTTAAAGGAGGTACTGGGACCCTGACCTCTTTCTGCTTCTCTTTTTGCCTCTTAGCTGTCCTGAAGTGAGCAATTGCTGCTACCACATGCTCCTTCTGTGAGGAGCTGCTGCTTTGCCATAAACCCAGAAGCAATGGAGTCATCCAGTATGTATCAGTCACTTTTCTGTTGCTGTGACAAAACACTACGAACAAAAGCAGATTATGGAAGAAAGACCTTCTTTTGGCTTAGGGCTCCAAAGGCCTAAGAGTCCACCATGGTGGGGAGATGTGGTGGCAAGTGGCAGGTTTGGCTGGAGGAGCAGGAAGCTGAGAGATGACATCTTCAGCTACAAAGCAGAGAGAGAGAGAGAACTGGGGGTGGGGAGAGGCTGCAAATACTTAAAATCCACCCCCAATACTGCAGTTCCCTCAGTGCTGCTCTTTCCTGTAACCTCCCCAAACAACACTGCCCACTGAGAGCCAAGTGTTCAAGTGCATGAACCGATGGGAGACGGTTCTCATTCAAACACTGCACACCCTCAGAGACCGTTCTCATTCAAACACTGCACACCCTCAGATAGAGACCGTTCTCATTCAAACACTGCACACCCTCAGACAGAGACAGTTCTCATTCAAACACTGCACACCCTCAGACAGAGACCCCAGGACCTTCCTTCTTCCAGTTCATCTGTTATTTGTCACAGCAGTAGGAAGCTGTCACCCCTCTGCTGCTCCGGTCCCTCCTCTGCTGCCAGCACACCATGTCCTCATGACTGTATTTTCAAAGCACATCAATACTCCATCTTCCAACGCTTCTCCTGCCTTCTCAACAGGCCAGAGTATATTTTTTAAAGGAAAAATTATTTTCTATAGATGTAAAATAAACAGAGGTCAAATATTTACTTAATTCATTAGTTCATGAGGGTACTAGTAAGATATAATACAATTGGTTAAAAGGAAAATCCAAAGAGCAGACACATATACACCTCATTAGGAATACTTACACAAGTACACTTTAAAAAAAAACCCTGAAAAACTGGCTTCATCACTGGAGAAAGGAAATGGGTTGAAACTTGTCTCAGTCAGTGTTACTATTATTGTGATGAAACACATGACCAAAGCAAGTTGTGGAGGAAAGGGTTTATTTGGCTTACACTTCCATATCATAGTCCATCACTGAAGGAAGTCAGGACAGGAACTCAAACAAGACAGGAACCTGGAGGTAGGAGCTGATGCAGAGGCCATGGAGGGGAGCTACTTACTCAGTCTGTTTTATTTTTTTTTAAATTTTATTTTTATTTTATATAGGTTTGTGTTTTGCCATGGGTTTCGGGTTCCCTGGAACCGGAGTTACAGACAGTTGTGAGCCGACATGTGAGTGATAAGAATTGAACCCTGGCCGGGCGGTGGTGGCGCACGCCTTTAATCCCAGCACTCGGGAGGCAGAGCCAGGCGGATCTCTGTGAGTTCGAGGCCAGCCTGGACTACCAAGTGAGTTCCAGGAAAGGCGCAAAGCTACACAGAGAAACCCTGTCTCGAAAAAACAAAAAAAAAAAAAAAAAAAAAAGAATTGAACCCTGGTCCTCTGAAAGAGAAATCAGTGCTCTTAAATGCTGAGCCATCTTTCCAGTCCCTCAATCTTCTTTTTTACAGAACCCAGGACCACCAGCCCAGAGATGACATCACCCACAATGGACTGGTTTCTCCAACATCAGTCAGTTATTAAGAAAATGCTCTACAGGTTTGCCTACAGCCTAATTTTATGGAAACATTTTCTTTTTTTTTTTTTTTTTTTTTTTTTTTTTTTTTTTTTTTTTTTGGTTTTTCGAGACAGGGTTTCTCTGTGTAGTTTTGCGCCTTTCCTGGAACTCACTTGGTAGTCCAGGCTGGCCTCGAACTCACAGAGATCCGCCTGGCTCTGCCTCCCGAGTGCTGGGATTAAAGGCGTGCGCCACCACCGCCCGGCGGAAACATTTTCTTAATTGGGATTCTCTCCTCTCAGATGACTAGCCCATGCCAAGTTGACATAAAAATTAGCCAACACAGTCACTATACCTCTGGGTATGAGCAACTTCCATTTTTACTAGTTGCCTACAACTTACAGGATTGTGTCTCAGAGGCCACGGCACACACGAAGATCCCATAGCACCAGATGTTTGCAAGCTTGTGTTAGGCACCTGGAAGACATCCTCTGGCCAGTTCAAATGTACTTTTTCCTATCCTCTGTTCCTCTAGATCTCTTTTAACTTGGTTTATTCATCCTGGTTCCCAGTAGTTAACTTTTACTTTTTATCTCTTACTTCGAGGTTCCAACTGTCTCTAATAACCCATCATCAATTTATCTAGAACACACACCAATTTAAACTATGATTAAAAAAAATTGATTTATTATATCTTGTGCTGGATAGTTTTATGTCAACTTGACACAAGCTATCGTCATCTGAGAGGAGGGAACCTCAGTTGAGAAAATGCCTCTATAAAATCAGGCTCTAGGCAAGCCTGTAGGGCATTTTCTTAATTAGTGATTGATGGGGAGGGGTCAGCACATTGTGGGTGGTACATCTCTGGGCTGGTGGTCCCAGGTTCTATAGGAAAGCAGGCTGAGCAAGCCATGAGGAGCAAGCCAGTAAGCACCTCTCATGGCCTCTGCATCAGCTCCTGCCTCCAGGTTCCTGTCCTGACTTCCTTCAGTGATGAACAGCAATATTGAGAAGTAAGCCTAATAAACCCTTTCCTCTCCAACTTTTAGTCATGGTATTTCATTACAGCAATAGGAACCCTGACTAAGACATCCCCTTTGAATAAAGCCAGAAAAGCATACTCTGTGGTTAGGCCTCTGGTACCCCCATCTTTCTGTTTATCAGGGCTGGGGAACTTGCACTAACTTCAGCTGTACAGTTTTTCAAATGGTTTTTTTATACCATATTTTAGGCTTCAGTTTCCTTTTATTATGATGGAAAGTTGAGCTGTTTGTGTGTTCTCCTTAACAGTGGAGAGGAAGGCCCCAGGAGCTCTGAGAGTCCACGGCCTTGGCTACTCGCCACATCGCTCTCTACCAGCTTCCCCACGTGGAGCTCCTCCGCTTTTCTCCTTGTTCTGAGAATACGGTTTTGGCGCTGCCAGCAGCTCACGAGTCTCAGGTCTCGCGGGTTGGTACTCCTTTATGACTTCTCTTTTGTTTCTGCACTTGTCCTTCCAAGGAGGGATGGTTCAGCGGGTCTGCGTGCTCTAACTGCTTCGTCTGGAGCACTCCAAGGCCTGTGCTGCCGCAGCCCAGCATTTCTTCACACAGGTAGATGGATTGAGGCTCTTGATCATTTCTTCCTAAAAGGTGAGTTTACTAAGTGAGCTGATGGACAGAGGGCTTTGAAGGTGGGAACAGTATTGGCCAGGAAGCCTGGCTGTAGTGAGCAAATGAACCAGCATCGAAGAGCAGAGGTCAGCAGACCTCTCAGGCTGTTCAGAGAAATCTTGTGACAATGTGTGATGTGGACACACCTAAGCAGGTTCACGGATTGTGTGTCCAAAGTAGAATTGTTATTCAGTTCTGAATCTTTCTCAATGCTAGACACAGAGGAGGAAGGCCTCTTCTGTCCCGGATTCTCTGCGCCAGATGGACAATCCTCTGCGTGGTTCAGGGTATAAAAACTGCTGCTTATGAGACTGTGGAGGACCCAGGACCCTTGGTCTGGGGAGGAGGGAGGAAAGGACCTGCCTGGGGGAAGCCACACTGGACAGAGAGCAAGGTAAAGAGGGTCTGTTTGGCTTTACGAGGAGAGAGTGCATTTTCATGTCCAAGGGAAGCTTCTCGTTCACACATTTTCTTTCTCTTTTGTGCTGGGTCTCCTCCTACAGAGCCTTCTTTCTCCTTTTGCTGGGTGTGGTATGAAAGCCCCGAGACCACCAGGCAAAGGGCCCAGTTCTTTTAGCTCTTGTCCTCCAGGGCAGAACACTGTGGAGGGAGGGAGGGAGGGAGGGAGGGAGGGAGGGAGGGAGGGAGGGAGAGAGAGAGAGAGAGAGAGAGAGAGAGAGAGAGAGAGAGAGAGAGAGAGAGGCAAAAAAGCCCACCCCCAGTGGCACACCTCCTCCAACAAGGCCATACCTCCTAGTCCTTTTCAAACAGTTCCACTAATTGGGGATAAAGTATTCAAACATATGACCCTATGGGACCATTCTCATTCAAACTAGCACACTATGTAAACGCATATATGTTCCTAAATATAGCCTATTTAGTCTGTAAAGTGCTGCCTGTGTGTTTGTGTTTAGGACTGACTGGCACTGCACAGCCAATTGTACTCTTCTTGGCTGAAGACCGCCCCTTCATTTCCCAGCTTTCCTTGATTGCCTGTAGTTCCTGGAGCCCAGTCCCAATGGATACATTTACAAAACACTTGTGCACCAAAGGCTCAGGAAACACTGTGGAAGAGGGGGAGGGAAGATCAGAAGAGCTGGAAGATCAGGGACTTTGCTGTGAGATTTTTTTTTCTTTTCGAGACAGGGTTTCTCTGTGTAGTTTTGGTTCCTGTCCTGGACCTCGCTCTGTAGACCAGGCTGGCCTTGAACTCATAGAGATCCGCCTGGCTCTGCCTCTTGAGTGCTGGGATTAATGGCATGCACCACCATGGCCTGGCTTGAAATTTTGAAACATCAGAAGCTACACCCATAAAGTCTCACCAACACGACTGCGCAAATGTGAGCTGAACAAGGGTGACATCAATGAACATATCACACCTGGCAAAGAAAAGCCCATGAGGCCTCAGCTTGGATATCTGTCACCTCTAGGTGCAGACTCCAGGGCCTCTGAAGCTGGTAGGAACCTGGCCAGGCAACAAAGCTTGTTGGTACCAGCAACAGTTCCCAACGTGGGAAAAGGGAAGTGGATGTAACTGGAGGCTGACAATATACCATTGATGACTCTGTCCTGCATCACCGCAGGAGCAGAGCAGGGCTGCAGCCGACTTCAGGTACAACACCCACCTCTGAGACTTGGTGGATTCATACATTAGCCATCCTGGATGCTTCTCCATTAAAAAAAAAAGAAAGCTTTCTCTTTTTACTATTATTTTCCAGTATTGTTACTTATTCATTGAAATAGTCTGAGACAGGACCATGATCTACAGCTGCTATGAACTCACTGTGTGGCTCAGGTTGGCCTAGAACTCACAGATCCCCCTGCCTCCTAAGGGCTGAGATTCTAGGTGTTCACAATCACACCTACGTTAATTAAAAACATGTTTTTATTATTACTTCCCTTTTTATTTTATTTGCCTGCATGTATGTCTGTGCACCTTGTGAGTGCCTGGTGTCCTTGGAAGCCAGAGGAGGGCACCAGCTCCGCCGGGACTGGACTTACAATGGTTGTGAGCAGCTGTTTGCAAGTCGGGAGTCCGACCCAGATGCTATGCTTGAGAAGCCAGTGCTCTTAACCTCTGAGCCATCTCTCCAAGTCTATGTTTCATTTTTGTTTTCTTACTTTTATCTAATTGTATGTTTGTATTTTCATTTACTTGAAATCAGACTTCTAATTTCTTATAGTTTTCTTTCTCATATTCTTCCTCCATTTTCTTTTTTAAAAATTATGGTTCTTAAAAAATTTTATGTGCATTGGTGTTTTTGTTTGAATGTATATCTGTGTGAGGATGTCAGATATTGGAGTTACAGACAGTTGTTAGCTGCCATGTGGATGCTGGGAATTGAATTTGGGTCCTCTGGAAGAGCAATCAGTGCTCTTAACTGCTGAGACATCTCTCCAGCCCCCTTTTCCTTTACTTTATTCTTTTTTGTATTTTTGTGGTGTGTGTGTGTGTGTGTGTGTGTGTGTGTGTGTATGTGTGTGTGTGTGCATGTGTGTGTGTATGTGTGTGTGCATGTGTGTGTGTATGTGTGTGTATATGCATGTATATGTATGTGTGTGTATGTACATGTGTGTATGTGTGTGTACATATGCATGTGTGTGTGCATGTGTGTGTGCATGTGTATATGTGTGTGTGCATGTGTGTATGTGTGTGTATGTGCATGTGTGTATGTGTGTGTGCATGTGTGCATGTGTGTATGTGTGTGTATGTGTATGTGTGTGTATGTGTATGTGCATGTGTATGTGTGTGTATGTGTGTGTGCATGTGTGCATGTGTGTGTGTATGTGTGTATGTGTGTGTATGTGTGTGTGTATGTGTGTGTGTGTATGTGTATGTGTGTGTATGTGTATGTGTGTGTATGTGTATGTGTGCATGTGTGTATGTGTGTGTATGTGTATGTGGGTGTATGTGTGTACCTCCATGCCATGGAGGATTTATGGAGGGCAGAGGACAACCTCATGTGTCAGTTCTCATTTCTCATCTTTTTTGAGATTCTCTCTCTCTCTCTCTCTGCCACTGCATATGTTAGAGGGCTGGCCTATGTATGGGTTTCTGGGGATTCACCTGTATCCACCTTTGCTTTGCCCACGGAGTTATTTTCGCAGATCCACCTTTCTTCCCCCACACCTTTTCCCCTTTATTTACTTTACTCCTTTTATTTTTGAACAGGTCTCACTGTGTAGCTCTGGCTATTCTGAACTCTCTATGTACACGAGGCTGGCCTTGAACTCAGAGACTCGCCTGCCTCTTTCTCCTGAGTGCTGGGATTAAAGGCACCCACCACCATGCCTGACTTATTCTATTAGGAGTACTTTTTTATCCTTATCGATCTAAAGATCACAGTTTATTCTCCTTTTTTTTTGCCTTTTTCTTTTCTGCGGTTATTAATGATATAGAAGTTACCTTTTCCTGGATTTTGTTGTCTAGATCTGGTTTGTTTTGATGCTGTTGCTGTTATGGAAATTTGTTTTCTTTTTTCCAAGTGATACTGGGGATTGAGACCTCCAGAGAAAGGTTTTCATCCTACCCAATACACAAACTGCAACATAGAAACACAAGAAACAGGAAAAGGTAAAAACACAGCAACACAAAACACAACTGCACAAGCTCACAGCTCTGCAGTAACCCAACTCAAAGACAGTGGGATGATGGAAATGCCAGCAACTGATGTGTGTAGTGGGTAGCCATTCCAGCTTTGATCTGGAAGTTCCAACCCCCATTGAGACCTCGGCAACTGTCACGCCTACAAGGCGGGGTCAAGGGAGGCGCCGGGGGACCAAAGATCTGGATCGGCGGGCGCTCTCTCTGTTGCGGGACCCTGGACTGGAGAGGTGGACCGAGCAGAGCTCCAGAGAACACCGCTGGACTGTGATACACCTTCCCCAGACTCCGCGACCTACCTATTCCTTAATTTGTAAGTTACGCCATTAAATAAATCTCCTTTTAACTACGTGGAGTGGCCTTAATAATTTCACCAATAGATGTGCAAGTGTAAAGCCTTGTTTTAGAAGATGTATGACCCCAAACATCTAAGTATTTAGATAAACACATGAAATCAAGTGAAGATATGACAGGAAATTTAGCAACTCAGATAAGAAATTCTACAGAGGGGTAAAATCATGAAAAATGAGAAATTTTGAAAACAGAGTGCTCAATAAATAAAATGAAGAAACCCAATGGAAACATTACCAATAGAACAGAGAAGATAAAAGAAAGAATGCTAGGGATTGAAATGGGTTATTAGAATCAGATACCAATAATTGAAAAGCTAATCCTGACTGCGACATGCAAGACCCTAGGACACGATTAAGAGATGAAACCTGGTGCACACCTTTAATCCCAGCACTCAGGAGGCAGGGGCAGGTGGATCTCTGTGAGTTCGAGGCCAGCCTGGTCTACAGAGTGAGTTCCAGGACAGTCAGAACTGAGAAACCTTGTCTTCGAACAAACAAACGAACAAACAAACAAAGAGATGGAATCCACAAGTCTGTAAAAGAAGGGGCATGAGATACAAACTAAAGGGACTGGAAACCTATTTACTGTAATCTTAGCAGAAACATTCTAAAATCTTGGGACACATGCAGACTTCCAAATAAAAGAGGCGTGTAGAATCTCTAATACAGGGGGCCAGAAAAGAACCTCTCTGTGCTGTACTTAAAATGACCAGAGTGCAGAACAAAGGCAGAATATGGAAAGCTTCAAGACACAGGTGCCAAGGCCAGCGCTGCAGTAACAACAGGCCTCCTGTCAGAAACTCTAAAGGTAGGAGAGCAGAGACTGAGGAAGTTCAAATCCTGATGGAAAGTAACTGCTAACCAAGATGACTCCATCCACTAATGTTACCTTTCCTTTAACATCAACGGGTAGGACCAACAAGACAGTTCAGTGGGTAATGCACTTACTGCACAGGGCTGATAGCATGAATTCAGTCCCTGAATCCTGTAAAGGTGGAAAGAGGGAAGGACTCTATAGAGATGTCCTGTGACCTCCACATAGGCACCTTAGCATAAGTATGCTCACAGACACATCAGATATACACAGCTATTACACAGATATTAAACTAGAAATAAAGACCTTCCAGATAAGCATAAGCTAAAGCAATTCATGACTTAAATATTGCTAAAGCAATAATGCCTACCACGACAGTGCCAAAGATGTTTACAGGAGTATTACACACAGAAGGGGAAGAAAGGTGTACACAAAGACAGCAGCTTAGGATGGAATAAATCTCAGTAGAAGGATTGATAAAAACACGAGGTCAGAATCACATATTATTAACAGTAAATCAGCAAGTCTCTACGATGAATAAGAGAGAGATTAACACATACCTCTAATAGTAACGATAAATACAAACGACTTTATTTGTAAGTCATAGAATGCGACCCTCTGGCTCTACCAGAAGACACTGCTGATTTGCTGCTTTTCTATAACAGACCTTCCAGCACCTGAGCCTTTTAACAACCAAATGCAATGTCTCTCAAATCTTTTAGGATGCAGAGAGGGGCAGGGTAGCATGTTATGGAGCATGAACTTCACACAAGTGGGGAGAGCGGGCTTGGGTTTGCAGTGGCGTCCCAGGAGTCTGCCCCAGCCGCTGGCTTCTAGTTCCTGGGCAGAATAACTATTCTCCTAAGAAGTGGCATCTCCTAGGGTAGAAGCAGGGCCGGCTTTCAGTGGAGAGAGCAAGCTGAACTGTAGTTTACTTACAAAGAGAGAAAGACAGAATAGCAAAGAAGGAAAGTAGCTGAATGCAGAGAAGTGAGACCAGAGCATTCATTAAATGTGTGCTGAGTTTTCCTGAGAGTAGGTGTCATCATGCATCTCTACTTCCTTAAAATCCACTGTGTTTGGTACAAACCAGACTCGGCATATATAGTTTTGAAAATAAAATGTAACCCTTGTAAGTAGCTTTAAATTATTTTCCAAAGGGCAAGCAGTGTGGTTGGGGGTGGAGGTGGTGTGGTGTGGTTGGAGTAGGGGTGAGAAGGTCTCAGATGTCAGTCTTCAGGCACTGTCTACCTTGTTTTTTTCTGAATCAGGGCCTCTGACTGCTCTGAAGCTTGCCTGGACGGTGAGGCAAAATCCCAAAGAGCTGCCAGTCACTGTCTTTCCAGTGTTAGGACCGTGTGTGTGTGTGTGTGTGTGTGTGTGTGTGTGTGTGTGTGTGTGTGTGTACATGAATGCAGGTGCCCTCAAAGGCCAGAGGCATTGAATCCCCCAGGTTGGAACTAGAAGTGGCTGTGAGCTGCCCCACATAGGTTCTGGGAATTGAGCTCTGGACCTTTGCAAGAGTAGTATAAGCTCTTACAGCTACTTTCTCTAGTTCCACACCCTGCTCTATAGTACTCAGGTCCTTGTGCTTGAAAGGCAACTATTTTAACTGACTGAGCTATGGTCTTTGCCTTCTCTTTTTCCTTTTGATCAGAGGAAATGAGAGATGGATAATTGCTCTGGGCACTTGGAAGGGTATAACCCAATTTTATGGAAACTTTAAAATAACTATTGGATTAGTCACAGTGGGGCAAAATGGTCACATCAGTATATCCTTCCTCCCCCATCAGGTACACTGAGGCAGCCCTGACCCAGCACTGAGGGTGAGCAGAGTATAAGAGGGTTCCCTGTGAGTGTAACTGCTGGGTACTCTGCTCATTAGCTCACTAGAAACTGGGGTGTGTGTGTGTGTGTTTGTGTGTGTGTGTGTGTGTGTGTATGTGTGTGTGTATGTGTGTGTCTATGTGTGTGTGTGTGTATGTGTGTGTCTATGTGTGTGTGTGTGTGTGTGTATGTGTGTGTCTATGTGTGAGTGTGTGTGTGTGTTTCAAGACAAGGTTTCTTGTGTCCAGGCTGACTTCAAATTTGCTGTGTGGTTCTATGAAGGATGCGGTGCACAGGGAGCAAGAGCAGCTTCCTTCAAGTAGGGAAGAATGAGACTATTCCTCCAGGCAAATGAGCCAAGGGCCAGCTAGACACACAGAACACTTGGGGTGTGCTTTGAAAGACCCAGAGAACCATCACAATGTGGTTAAAGATTGTCAACTTTTTAGTGTAGTTTTTGTGTGCCATGAAAATTAGTCTCTAAGAAGGTGCATACAAACAGTCTGCATTGAGAAAACACAGAAATGGTGCATTTAAAATGGGAAGCTTATCTCTGAGCTCTTTTTGTTCAACAGTTAAGTCTACCAAGGCTCTCATCCCAAACAAATGCCATCTGTTTCTTTTTATCTAAGCCACAAAACATGAGAGAAATTTTATGGTCTCTTTATGATAGGTACCCCCCATTGTTTTCTCTTCCACAAACAGGTGCATGAGGTTGATTGAAGGGTCTTTATATTATCATGTAAAGTTGCCCTTTGTGAATTTTCCACCATAAATAGCACAGCTGTAAGGTCTTGCTTTATTCAAATGAACCTAATCAAACGAAGTGGGTAGCCATCAAGCCCAAGTTCATTCTTTGGGTACCGTGGCTACCTCATTTGTAATAGGACAGAGGACCACTAGACGGAGCTAGTGTTTAAGAAATCACAGCTCAAACCTGGGGGCTGATGTTATCCAATGTGAGAAATCCAGCATTATCTTCAAGTCACAGCTTATGCCAGTCTTGCCCAGCCATCTTCTGCTGGCAGGAGCCATTGCTTGGGCTGTGTCCTTGCAAGTAGATGAAAGGTGACATTTATAATGGCCTGATTCATCTAGTCACTCTGACAAAGACATTTGACTTGGCACTTAAATCTTTCCCCCAGATTTATTTTACAAGTATGAATTTTGCCTGCATGTCTGTATGTGTGCCATATCTGTGCCTGGTGCCTGATGGGGTCAAAGGCATCAGATGCCCTGGAAATGGAGTTCCAGATGGTTTTGAATTACTGTGAACTAAACCCAAGTCTTCTGCAAAAGCAGCCAGTGTTCTTAACTGCTGAGCCCCCTCTGCAGGCCCCAGCACAGAACTTTAAAAGGCAGTATCCTGCCTTCTGTCTAATTCCTCCAGTGCTCCACAACTCAGAGAGTGCTTGGACAGAATTAGCTTTTGAGATTAAGAATCTGAGACAGGGTGTCTTTGCAGCTCATTAAGATGTTTCAGGATGGTGAACCTAGGCATTAGAGGTCCCAGGGTCGGTTTTGTTCTTGCATTTTATGTTGGATCTTTTTTTGTTTGTTTTTCAAGACAAGGTTTCTCTATATAGCTTTGCACCTTTCCTGGATCTCGCTCTGTAGACCAGACTGGCCTCGAACTCACAAAGATCCGCCTGCTTTTGCCTCCAGAGTGCTGGGATTAAAGGCGTGTGCCACCACCTCCCGGCTTATGTTGGATCTTTGTCCAATCTGAAACTAACCAATTAACAAGCAAGCCATCCTTCTGTGGGCACAGTCACAGTGCCCTGCCTCACTCACAGCACAAAGACAGATGCAGTATGTACAGTTGGAACACCCTTCTTTTCAGGGAACAAAAGGTCTGAGCAGTTTCTACCTGGGGTCTGCCCTGTGGATGCTCCTCCAAGTCACGGTTATGGCTGTTTAATCAAAGCCTGATGTACTTTGGGAAACCTTCAGAGGCAGCCCACCTCTTTGAAGCTGGACAGCCCGCTTGTTCCTATTTTTAACCTCATACACAATCTTAAGAGGTTGTGTTTTAGCTGGAAACCACAATGTGCTAACTCATGTTTTGTTGTTCTTTTCTTTGGTAAAATGCTTGTTCTGTAAGAGCGGACAACCACCAGGTGGAAAGGGCCATTTATCAATTGAGGAGGCTGCACCCCGAAAGGGCTTCTGGGAGCTGAATCTGTCAGTCATCCTGCAAGTTGGCCCCCTTAGACGCTTGGTTGATTGCTGGGGAAGCTGGATAGGCAGGCTAAGAAAACTTGTAGAACGCAGGACGCTGTTTGCAGAGCCTAGAGATCCTGACTCCGGTCCGAAGCAGCGCAAAGGAAGAGTCTCACCCTCGTGTCCCTGAGACTCCTTGTAACCTTTTCAGGGGTGACTTCACCAAGAAAGCTGCTCAACTTGCTTAGCACCCAGCCCCAGGCGCACTCTGGACACACTTCTCGCTGCGCCCAGAGGGTGCCGCTGCAGTCCCAGCCTTGCCCCGCGGCTCCCGGCTGCGACTGGGTCCCCGCGGGATGCGCGCTCGGTA